>NC_065410.1:9610015-9913045 GCF_024362695.1 Pectinophora gossypiella
CTACTTACAATTTACGAAAAACAACGCTTCACATTCACTGGCACATGTTCAACCTTAAAGCATCACAAAAAATCCGTAACACTGCACTTGTTTATTTACAAAAAGTGAGTTGCAATAAAAACCGGGTTCCTTGGGATCCTTGGTAGAAACTTCCGTTTTTCCTGTAGTATTGGCAATATCACTGTTTACTTCATCCACACCTACATACAGGGTTTAAAATTAATACCGGATCGACTGCCAAGTGCGGCGACGTAACATGCAGCCGGCGGTGGTTGCTTCAGTGCACTGAGTATTTCAGCCAGACGCGGGCGGCACGTGAAACACCAACACACTCTGATTCACACCGTACACCCATTCGAGAGTTTCGACACCTCACAATCCATGAAGGTTACAATAGACCGCCTCCGATTCTATAAAAAAGCGCGCCAACACTAATCCGGCCTCGCGCGCTAAGTGTTCCAGTTACTACTGCTGTTCCATGACTAACTTTTGTAGTTTCAATTTTACAAAGAAACAAGACACTAACTAATCCTCACGACCCTAACTGAACACCTAGCAAACAACTTCCCGAAAGCAAACAAGTTCTCCAAACTAAGCGGAGAGCGGTTACTGTTAGTGTTTGCAGGATAGAGTGCGGATTCAAGACAGATTTGTCAATTTTTGTGTAGGATGTAGATAGTAGGCGCTATCAATTGTTCTTCGATGTGTTGAAATACTCCCAAAAATCTAGCAATGTGGGTACCTACCTACTACTGTTAAGTAGACAATACATAAGTACTAATCTTAGGTTACGTTAGAGTTTAGATACCGGAATTCCCGTAACTCGGCTTCAAAATAACAATAAGAGTGGAAATTCAGCAGTCAAATCGAAATCGGAGATTCAAAATTAAATAATCTTTAAAACAACAGACAGAGATCTTAGTTTCTAATTTTGGAATTAAAAAATAAACCTGTTTTGTAAATACCACGTCATAAATATTAACCATGCTTTTATCGCATTACAGTTTAATGCGACATGGCTAGACATTTTTACTGTCAAATAACTTATAAAAACAGATAATTACCGCATTAAATGAAATCACGGACGTACGTCACACCAAGGCACTGTGTAGTTTATTATCGCGGGCAAATAGAATGATAGCAAACCGTATGCAAACACGTGCGTCCTGATAAACTATTCTTAATTGGAATATGTTTCAACTAACACCAGTGTAGAGGGAGATATTTATATAACACATGAGCTGAGCATCGTATAGACATCCTGTGCCATTAGGGGAGTATGTAGGTCATAGGTCACAGGACTCACAGGCTCTGCAGTTACTCCCAAGTGCTCCATTATGCCGCGTGACTACTAGAAGGAGACTTCAACGCGTTGTTTTGTTCCTCTAATGGATTATGGAGGAACATGAGAGGATTTAGGAAAATACTTTCCCAAAATACTCGCATACACTAAGCTCGCATACCTACTCACAGATTCATATTCCTACTTAACACACACACCCTTCACTCTAATACTTAGATGTCAGTTTAATTTTAAGTTTCCTTTGGCAAACTGTACCCTTCTTTTGCGGTTCCCAAGAAACATGCCCGCCTAGTTTGGGAACCTCTGTTCATTTGGATATATATTTTATAATATAAGTACCCATCCTACTTTATGCGCCTTATTGTATTGTTTTCTGGTAATAAAAACATTTTTCATTTCATTTTCATTAAATTGAACCCTACCACTAAAACACAAGGATTATATTCCAAATCATAATATTGAATTAATTTACATCATATAGGTATCAATACATAAAGTTTCAGTAATGGACGTCGTGACGAAGGCTTTCTCGAAACCACCATTCCGATGTTCCGGTTTAAAAACAAAAGTTTAATTACTTTTTGTATGGCGTTGATTGAGTAACTCTACTTTTTGTATTTCTACAAAAAAGATATCGCTGTTGCTGGCATTCTTGTTAATCAATGCCTTTCAGTATTTATATTATATATCGTAAAATTGTTACTAGGTTAGTAAGAACTCTTTCGGCCTCGTTAAAACTATCTATACATATGTAAAACCTTAGGGTAGCTTCGTTACCAAATCAGTTAGGTTAGGTTAGTATGCTGATAACAATAGCTCACGAGCTGATAGAGCGAAGCGAGCGTGCCGCCACTGCCGCAGCAGCAGCCGTAGAGTGCCAGACCGAAATTCCAGTTTTAACCAAGGCCTATAGTAAAAACTAGTTTTAACTAGTCAAAACGCGTTATGGCTGTAACATGATACTTAGTAACAGATTACCATATTAATGTACCACACGCTCATGATTCCTCCTCACAAGTTTCGGATGGTAATCATCGTCGAATTTAATATGCTTTTCGCATAGTAAGTAACACTTCTGCAAACTTTAGATGTGTCATTAAGTAATGAATCCTACTCTTACCTCCTACGTGTATGTAAATCACGCCAACTGGAAAACAACAAATGTTGTACGTTTGGTATAATTACACCCAAAGCCTACGCAAAGCGATACACAGACGCAAATAGTCGTTTCCAAACGCTATAAAGACAATATCGTTTAGAAAGAAACCGTTGTCTAGTCAGTACCTACCTAGATTATGTCTGATTCACCAGTACAAAAAATGGTTTCCTTTATTTTTGTTAATCGATCAGCCACGCTCTTGTCCGTGTAGCATTTTCCATTCTTGTCTATCAAAGGCCAATTCTTTGACTTCCTTATAAGACACGAAGTTCGCTTTCTCTTTAATTTGTTCCATGTAAGCTATTCTTGGTATTCCCCTCCTCTCTTTCCTTCTATCATCCCTCTTTTGTCCTCAATAACTCTTAATATCCTTTCTTTATTAGTAACCCTTTCCGTTCACATTATTCATCCCATCCTCTTCCAACAATGTCTCAGTAATGTACGGTCACGAGCATTAATATGGATATTTATTTATTTTATTGGTGCATTTTGGTACCATGTCACATTAACTTTTTTGACAAATTGAACTGTAAGTCTCACTAAATGTAATTATACTGCTCATGACTGTACAATCAATAGCAAATATGTAATATCTATGTAGTTATATATTAGGTACCTACGTACTCGGCGCAATCTATAAATATTATGATGATAATATTTTTAATCGTTCGATTGCGCAATCCATTGGACATTTTAAGGAACGCCGAAGGCAAGCATATTAACAACCGACGCAGGTGGGTAACATATGCCATACAAAACATTAATTTAGATCATCTAAAGCATTAGACACAGGTTTACAAAGAATCATCAAGAATGCAATTAGGAATTAACTAGATGCCGCGAGATATTCGTGTCAATAGGTTGATTACTGTAGCCGGCTGCTCGTTTGCTAGGCGCCAATCAATTGTGTTATTACAACTTTTTTCATTCTTGTGCTATAAAGCTTATTACAATGACATATGAATGAAAATCTAGGAAACAGTTACATTTATACTTTGATGACGGCATTATAGCAATGCGCTTTTACGATGAAACAAATACTTTCCATATTCTCATTTCGAAGAGAATTTCTAACTATTCTGTGAGTTCTAAGCTATTCAAATAGTTTTAAAGTTAACTTTCTTGACGCATGTTCGACAGTACTTTTACTGGTCAATATAATTTGTTTCTCTTTGTTTTACATAATAGCAAGAATACGAATAATTTAGAATACTTGATAGTTTTTTATCTTCACCTAATAAGTGCTAGCGACCGGTTTGGAACATTATGGTCGACACGGGGCAAAGGTTTATCCTTGAGCGACACCCTTCTAATTTTGTTGTTTACGACTAAATCGAATAAACTTAGACATTAGATATATTGTTACAGACAATTAGACGATTATATGTTGATATGTATTGTTAGGTATCTATCGCTAATGAAGTAATGGCTAAGACCCACACGAGAACCGAAACCTTTCGAGTCGAACGACGGTAAAATTACATTTGAAGTATCGAGTAACATTTTTAATCTACATTTTCAGCTAATCATTGGGTTTTCATATGTTTTTTTTTCTTTTCGCTAGCTCGCTGCTAGCAATTTGACACTTGTTACGAAGCGGACATACGGAAATAAGATGATTTCCTCATTCGCATCTGCTGCCGTGTTTATTGGCACAATGTGCTTGACTTTCTACTTTATACGTACTTTGGGATGAGAATTCTACACGTTTGTTACAATTTTTATAACCCATTGTCTAACGAATGAAACACCGATGATTCTGCTCAATGTCTACCAAATTAAGGTGTCCATAATTAGTAATTTCAGCTTAGTACCTACCTAATATATTTTTTATTACCGCAATTTCTAACCGTCCGAATAAAATGTAATTAAAATGAAACTACGAGTAGACAACCGAAGTAAATGCCAAGAGATATTGCGCAAACTTATTTTTGTCAAGAAAGTTACGATCAGTTTCGCGTAACCAATCAATCTGCGATGGACATTATCCCGCTATTACGCACAAGTCGCACAATATGAGAGGCAATCAGCGCCGTCTGGGAAACATTTAAGGTCGTTGGAAATGTCTGACATTCGCCACGTGTTAACAACCGGGCGCCGATCCACCGCGGTTGCATAAGGACATAATTCTTGGCCTGACGCCAGACGCACGAACACCGCTCCTATTTCCCGAACATCTAGTCTTTACAGACTTGTTTTCCAGTGAGGAATGGCAAAAACAATTCTACATATGCAACGAAATACGCATGTTATGTAAAATATGTAAAACAGTTAACAAAATTACGTTACGTAAAATGAGAACAATTATAAGGGTCGCTGCCACGCCTAATTAAAAATGAATAAAGACTACTTATTTCGGATTCATAGAGCCTCGTAAGAACAAATGAATAAATACGAAAATATTCCCCCTTGTTTATTAAAATCTCAGAGAAGGAAAGGATGTCTGTGTTTATATCAATACCTTGAGACGATGTCGCGAGGTTTGTGTTTTTAATACATTTAGTCTATTACGTTTCAATTTGGACGGGAATGAAATTGAAACTCGTTTTGAATAGAACAATAAGTCGATCTTGATAAGTGGTTGAAGGATGAAAGATTCTTGCTGCAACTCTACGTAACCTTCACGATCTTTCGTCGTGCCGACGCAGATTGGAATCTTTAGCAATTGCGTGGCTGTAATGTGACTGTATCTAATATATATTTAGCAATGTAAGCTATAGTTGACAATATATCATAGCTGAACAGAGAAAATATTTAATTCATTGTTTTCCTATTTTGATACCATTGAAACAACATCTCTATAGTGATTTCAGATTACCGCATTTAGACCTTAAGGTGGTTCATTATCTGTGGGACAGCTACAGCTACAACAGCTAATAAGACTTATGAGTAGGTATTATCATATCTTTATTTTATAACAAAACAATTGATATCTGTAGGGTGTGCACACCAACGCGCGCAGTGCGAATTATATCGGGGGGTTCCACCAATAGATGCAGCGAATGCTATCTATGTGGATAGACTTCATACAGCTATTGGTCAAAGCCCTCAGTATAATTCGCATCGCGCGTGGTTGCCATGCAGACCCTGCTGATATGTCAAGTCAAGAAGCATTTGTTTTAGTTAGAGGAACCAATGGATATAATTAAATAATAATTGGATGTAATAATTATTTTAGAATTAGTGCACCGATATTTGCATTTCTTGTGATTGACATGTTATGATTTTGAGATTGCCAGAAGTTACAGAATAGATAAATCCATTTGTAGGACTATAATTGACTGAGTATTTATTTTAAATGTTATATTTTTATAGTAATGTTAACAGTTAATCATAATTATGTTAATTAGTAGATATCAACCAAAGATGTGTCTGATTGTTGAAATTTTAGTTCTGTGCAATAAAGTATATTTGATTTGATTTGATATCAAATGATTAGTATACAGATAATATTTTCTGTAAAGGTAATTAAACTAAAGTAACATGTACACTGCCGTAAGTACAATTTGTTGTTATTATAAACATCACAGGTGCTTATATCTTGAGATAATATAAAACTAGTAATAAGATAAGGGAAATATTAAAGGAATTAGTATAATATATTATCACTATAAAATTATATGATAAAAAGTATGCATACAAGTTATACAAAAATTAATGAAATACATGCAGTAAAGAAACTCTGTATTAGGTATTTAATTTATTATTATATAAATGTGGAGTTTGTATTATAATTGTTTAAATAAAATATAGATGTACTTATACAATATTCATGAATAACATGATAGTTAAAATAGCAATATACTGATAAAACAAGATTCTAATAAGATTTAATAAATCGGACTTGAGTGAATCCTAACATAGTTTTCTAATTATAAAGTTTTTTTTTCAATATTTAATTTAAATCTTATCATTAGGCAAAAGTATAGCAAGCAATAGATAACATGCCAACATTATGTTAGCTGCCAGCAAGTCATGTAAAGTGATATGTGCATGAATAATATCTCGGCTACAAGATTGATATCTAGTGGTAGGGTACGTGTAGGTACTTACCTAGCATAAAATGTAGATCACTGGTACTTATTACTGCATTATGTAAGAATATCCCTTTCAATTCAATGACAAGGAATATTCCCGGAACTTCCAACAGGCACTGCACTGCTTTACAGGTATAGCGGCAAGCTCCGGCACAAGAAGCGATAAGCTTTGTACTGTTATCACCCGACGATGAACAGGTTTTCTTTTCACAGAAAATTAAGAGATTTTCAGTTCAGTGATTTTTCCACTACGCCAGTTCTTATATAAATTGCACTGTTTATTATACTGTTCGTTAGAATCAGAGTTCTCACAATAAGATTTAAGTAAAATTATCAATACCAAGTATAATTTGTGCCTCCTATATAAAAGGCAGCTAGGAAACCAGAAAATCACTCAAATAAAATGTTATGTCAAAGTGACAAGAATTAAACGCAGGATATCGTCGTTTCATTCTTTCTGTTATAGTAGTAATTTCTATTTCTCCTTGTCTCATTGTTTACATAACAAGTACAGATTTACTAAAATGATTTGTAGAATCATGTAAAATCTTATGAAAAACAAAACCAGCTGAAAACTTTCGATTTGTTGTATGTGTATTTCGGTGCATGGTCGGTGCCGTCGATCAATATCATACTTCTAATGTGTTATGAAACGAGCATGCCGTGGAACTGTCACTGTAAAAATGATGTGATAAGCTCAGGCGAGTTACTGATCATTTACCTGTGTACTTAATTTGAAAAGAAGTACGATAATACGAATGTAGAAAAATCAAGCAAAATTTAAAAATAACATGCAATTAGGTAGTTACTATTTTTTTATGGAAATATTAAAAATCATGATTATACCGACATAATACAATGGCATAAACTTTTATTGACTATCGATCGAGTCCAAAATGAGTCATATCAATTCAGTTAGTGATGATAAACTGAGTCACTGAGTCTGCTCTTCCTTCTGTCTGCTGCATAGCGCACAGCACAGCTGATGAATTGACTCAGCAGATCGTAAATAAGTATATTTACGTTTAATTTACTATATAGCTAAACATATTTGCATTTACAGTGAATTTCGTATTAATAACTTCGTATTATTGTTCGAAATGGATACTGTGGTTAAGAGTATGTTAGAAGAAGATCCCAATGAGGAGAAACCGGTAAATATATTTGGTGCTATTGTTAGGATTTTAATTGTTTTTCCTATACAGTTTATTCTTAGGATAATGTATTATAATAATTTAATTGTAGTCTACAATTAATTATCAACCACAAATAGTATTTCGATTCTTTATTTTCTTCAAAACCATCATTAGGGTTATCTCAGAACAGAAAATTGATCTAACCTAATAAATAAGAATTTATATTTGTAGAGTCCAACTGACCTACTTAATGCTTCAAATTATTAATAAAATCAAGTAGTGAAAAAAGTTGTCAGATGCCAGATCCCTTCAATTTCAATGATTTCAAATAAATCAAATGATTTCTTTGAAATTCTTTGATTTCAATTGATACTCTACCTAAACTTTCTTGTGATATTTGTCATTCATTTTCAGGGTCTTGTAATATTTGGGCGGGATGTCTCAAAGATACCGTGTTTCCGAGAAAGTTTCCTCTATGGGATCGCATCAGGCGTTGGCGTTGGAATTGGGGCGTTTCTCAAGACTTCAAAACCTATGTTATCCCAGCACATAGGTTTTGGAACCTTTGCCATGTCTACAATGTTATACTGGTCGTATTGTAGATACCAATGGTCTAAGCAAAGATTTGATGCACAGTTATTACAAGAGGCATTGAAAGATAAAATCATGTATGAAGGCACCATGAAGGAACGAGAGTTAGAACAGAAAGGCATATTAAAGTCTGCTTAATTATTTTTAACTGAATAGTTGAATACAGGCACTTATCAGTGAAAACTGCCTGCCTGAGTTAATAATAATAATATTGCCGTTTAATGTATGTAGTGTATACAATTTAATATAAAACTGTGCTGAAAACTACTAACTCTTTTGAGTAAAATGTGTTGTCTTGTACAGGCTAGTCTTGACATAGTTCTCAAAAAAGAACTTTAATTTGTAATTTAGGGAATGTGTATTTAAATCAGTGTAATATACATTTATATGTTATATTTGTTTCTTTTTTTTCGTGTTAAAAATGTATTATCCCTTTTCAGTAAATCTAATGTTCTAGAAAATAATTAAAAGTATATAATACTTTTAATAATTAAAAGTATAATATATATATATATATTATATATATATATATATATATATATATATATATAGGTAGGTATCAAAATCGTATAATTATGAATTCACTCCCTAATCCCTAATGGGGTGGGCAGAGCCTCAACGTCTTGAGTAAAACTGTCATGGCTTACCTACCTATCTCATACGATCGTTTCAAAATGAATTTTTATCTGTTCTGTGATATCAATTAAGTTGATTAAGTTTAATAAAATTATATAGGTGCCCTCAAGTACATAGATCAGACATGTTAACTAATAACTTTAGGATAAGAATCCAATTAAGTACAGTGCAGTTTTCACTAAAACAGTTGGCTAGATGGCGATACGTCTCACCTGTGACGTTGGTTTAACAGAAAGGTCGATGTGGTGTGGGTACTTAGTTTACTTGTGTGTGATGGTGTGTACCTCTGAGTACTCCAATCGGGATATAGCCATAAGGTTATGTTATATTATTTTATGTATAATATAAGCTAGACATAAACTCACGCCTATTTCCCACCGGGGTAAGCAGAGACTATAGAATTCCATTTGCTTCGATCCTGACACACTTCTCTTGCTTCCTCCACATTCATCAATCGCTTCATACACGCACGCCGGTTTAGAGTAGCACGCCGGTTTATGTATGTATAAGCTAGAGTCTTGGTAACCCAGTTGGTAGGCTTTGAGGTCACAGTTTCGATCGCAGAATAGGCCTAAACCAATGATTTTCGAATTTGTTTTCGAATTCATGTTTGGATCACAAATGATTATCACGTGCTCAGCGGTGAAGGAAAACGTCGTGAGGAAGCCCACATTCGCGAGAAATGAATTTCGGAGATTTGTGACCTAACCTGTATTGGGCTGGTTTTCTCTTCGCGGGTTGGAAGGTCAGACAGACAGTCGCTTCTGTAAAAAACCGGACCTGTCAAATGTTCAGGTTAGGTAAGCGGACCTTGTGAAAAACAGGATAATGCTAGGGAGATGATGTACTTATAACATAAGCTGCGTGTGTTATATTTCAGGTTGTTGAACCGCACCCCGATCCGGAATGGACTTTGTTGTGGTACCTTCGAAGGAAGCTTCAGCTGACAGGAACCAAGTATGGCTGCGGAGAAGGAGGCTGCGGCGCTTGCACTGTCATGGTGTCCCAGTACTCGAGGCATGAAGAACGAGTCAAGTATCCTTTTTGAAATATTTAATAAGGTAACAAAAATATTCATCCATCCGTAAAATGGGATACAATACAAAAACGCTTTATTGCACATAGCTTGCAGTCTGCATATCCGGCTGAGAGCCCTCAGCGCTCCCCATTTTCCCGGCCAAGTATTTAAACCAATATGCGGCAAATAAAATAAGTTATACGTAAAAAAAGCAGTCTGTAACAACTATGAAACGTCAATGGAGTGTGATGGTGTGATGCGAGCTGAGCTTAAAATAGCTCGCGATCTGCAACCAGCGAAATATCTGCCTACTTGTCATCTCGAACTTATTGTGTCGTTTCTGCAGGTCGTTTCAGTCGACCTAGAAATCATAATACCTAGATATCCCGTTTAATCTATTACATTACAGGATGTCGATGTCAAGACTCGAAATATTTTTATTACAGTACACATAAGGAAAATAACAGTAGGTAGGTACAAGTTACTTGACCATTTATTCTATGACTTGACACACTTGATCAACACATGTTATTTAATTATAAATATAGAATAGTCTGCGTGTGGTACTATAGATAAACTTTCGGTTGTATTAACTTAATATAGTTTATTGTATTAAACAATTTTCTTAACCAATTTACCAGGCATATTTCAGTAAATTCGTGTTTAATGCCAGTGTGCGCGATGCATGGCTTGGCGGTCACCACAGTGGAAGGTATCGGTTCCACCCAGGATCGATTACATCCGGTACAAGAACGCATAGCGAAAGCCCACGGGTCGCAGTGTGGCTTCTGTACTCCCGGTATCGTCATGTCCATGTACACATTACTTCGGAACAAAAACACCATCGATTACGCAGACATAGACACAGCTCTCCAGGGAAATCTCTGCAGATGCACCGGCTACAGACCTATAATAGAAGGCTTTAAAACATTCATGGAAGGCTGGGAAAAACATTACGTTAATGCTGATACAAATGCATGCATGATGGGGAAAGATTGCTGTCGAAATAAAGACACAGTGAATAGTGAAAACCCACCACTGTTTGAGAAGTCATCGTTCCAACCGTACGACCCAACGCAAGAGCCAATATTCCCTCCAGAGCTAAAACTAAATCATCACTACAGCGAAAGTTGCACATTTTATAAGACTGATAAAGTTATATGGGTTAGACCGATCAATCTTGAAGATGCGCTTCTTATAAAGAAAAATATCCCGGATAGCAAGATTGTTGTAGGAAACACGGAAATAGGGGTCGAAGTTAAATTTAAAAAGAAAATATATCCAGTATTAATCTATCCAACGTTGATAAAAGAAATGAGTGGATGTAGCGTAACAAATGAGGGTATTGTAATTGGTGCCACAACTACCTTGACTGAACTAAATTGTTTTCTGCAACAACAAATGATTAAAGATAGCAGTAAAGGGAAAGTATTTGCAGCAATACAAGAAATGCTTCATTGGTTTGCAGGTAACCAAGTTCGGAATGTAGCAACGCTTGTAGGAAATATCGTTACTGCTAGCCCTATCTCTGATTTAAATCCTATATTGATGTCCTGTTCCGCGGTAGTAAACGTGTGTAGCGCCGATAGGGGAAAGAGACAAATAGTAATTAATGAATACTTTTTCCATGGATACAGAAAAACAACTATCAAGGATGACGAACTAGTAATTTCTATTGAAATTCCGTTTACGGAGAAAACGCAGATAGTCAAAGCTTATAAACAAGCTAGAAGAAGAGATGACGATATCTCTATAGTCACAGCCGCGTTTAATGTTGTATTCGAAGAAGATAAAAATATAGTACAAGAAGCCAAGCTATGTTTTGGTGGCATGGGACTTGTAACAATTTGTGCAAAAAAAACGTCTTATCTACTTTACGGTTTGCACTGGGATGAAAATATGTTAAATATATGTTTACAATCCTTGACGGAAGAACTGCAATTAGATTTTTCAGTGCCAGGAGGTATGGCTGATTATAGAAAATCACTGTGTCTAAGTCTGTTTTACAGGTTTTATCTGTATGTTTTGCAGACAAGAAATGATGAAGTCCCGAACGATATAAAAAGTGGGGCCGAGGAAATACCTCTGATGTATCCATCTAGTTCTCAGTTCTTTGAGATTAAAAATGATAATAGAAAGAAATATGATGCGGTAGGTAAACCGGTCGTACATGCATCAGCGTTGAAACAAGCAACGGGTGAAGCAATATATTGCGATGACATCCCCCAGGTCGCCGGCGAATTGTTCCTAACATTGGTTTTCAGTACTGAATCACATGCAATAATTAAGTCTATTGATGCTAGTAAAGCTTTAGCATTACCTGGTGTTGTCGCTTTTCTGTCGGCTGTTGATTTGGCTGAAGAAAATAATAAAATGGGTCCTATTTTCAAAGATGAAGAAATATTTGCAAGAACTAAAGTAACAAGCCGAGCGTGTGTTATAGGAGCCATAGTAGCAATGAGTGAAAGTGTTGCTCGTAAAGCAAAAGATTTGGTTTCTGTTGTTTATGAAAAACTGAAACCAGTAATAATTACGTTGGAGGATGCCATAAATCATAAATCATTTTTTGATGGTTCTCCTCGAACATTTCGGAAAGGCAACATAGACGATGCATTTAAAAAATCTTCTTACACTAGAGAAGGGTACGTAAGGAGTGGAGCTCAAGAGCATTTTTATCTCGAAACGATATCTGCTTTCGCCGTGAGAAAAGAAGATGAACTTGAGATCGTTTCTACATCACAAAATCCTGCCGATGTAGCGGTAAGTTTGCTGTCGTCTTTCTTAGAAAGTACCCATTTGTGTTACCAACACACAAACGTATTTCCGTAATATACTTCTGGAGCGTTGGCCTTTAATGATACCTAATTATGTTATTTCTGTCGTGTTTCAGCACATAGCATCAGAAACTCTTGGCATTCCAAACCATAAAGTAGTAGCTAAAGTCAAAAGAATAGGAGGCGGATTTGGCGGGAAAGAGACTCGCGCAGCCTTGTTAGCCATTCCTGTTGCCGTAGCAGCTTACAAATTGAAGAAGCCAGTCAGAGCTGTTTTTGATAGAGATGAAGACATGCAAGTGACAGGATATAGACATCCTTGTTTGATCAAATACAAAGTTGCTTTTAATGACGACGGAAAGATATCAGGTGCTGTTTACGACGTCTATAGTAACGCTGGAAATTACATGGATATATCTTGCTCGGTAAGAGACTGGATAAGTTCTCAGTCATATATTATGATATCTTGAATGTATTTTCTTAGTACCTTAAGAATAACCAATTTTATTTGCAGATGATGGAAAGAGCGATGACACATGTCGATAATTGTTACTTCATTCCCAACATTGAGGTAAATGGCTATGTTTGTAAGACAAATATGCCATCGAACACGGCTTTTAGAGGTTTCGGTGCTCCAAAATCTATGTTAGCAGCAGAAACTATGATCAGAGATGTAGCTGCAGCTTTAAACAAGAGTTATGAAGAAATAGTCAATGCAAATCTCTACAGAGAGGGCCTTTTGACGCATTATAATCAAACGCTTACGTATTGTACTTTATCTAGATGTTGGGATGAATGTGTTGAAACGTCTAACTATAGGGAAAGAAAGAAATCAGTCGATGAATTTAACAGGTACCTTTAGATAATCATTTCTTATAAGACAATTTTAATATATAGTCAAGTAAGATTAATAACGCATTATAAAATATTATTTGTTTGTAGATCAAATAGATGGAAGAAGAAGGGCATTGCATTAGTGCCCACTAAGTATGGGATATCTTTTCAAGTCGACGTACTTATGCAAGCAGGAGCTCTGTTGCTGATATACAAAGACGGATCGGTCCTGTTATCTATTGGAGGAATAGAAATGGGTCAAGGCTTATACACGAAGATGATTCAAGTCGCTTCCAGAGCTTTGGAAATTGATATTTCTAAAATACATATCAGTGAAATGGCCACTGATAAAGTTCCAAATAGTTCGCCTACAGCTGGCAGTATAAGTTCTGATCTGAATGGAATGGCCGTTATAAACGCGTGCAACATCCTCAAAGAAAGGCTGGAGCCATACAAAGCTAAGAATCCAGATGGCAAATGGGAAGACTGGGTATCAGCGGCATACGTGGACAGAACGAATCTTTCAGCAACAGGATATTACGCTGCTCCAAAGATTGAATTCAATCGTGATACAAACTTAGGCAATTTGTATGAATATTTCACTTACGGTGTGGCGTGCTCAGAAGTTATTATTGACTGCCTGACTGGTGATCACCAGGTTCTAAGAACAGATATAGTTATGGATGTGGGCGAGAGTTTAAACCCTGCAATAGACATTGGTCAAATCGAAGGTGCATTCACACAAGGATATGGTTTCTACACGATGGAAGAGATGGTGTTTTCGCCAAACGGCGAAGTACTATCTCGGGGGCCCGGTGCTTACAAAATTCCTGGGTTTTCGGATATACCTAAGGTGTTCAACGTTTCTCTTTTGAAAGGTGCTCCTAATCCAAGAGCTGTATACTCGTCGAAGGTAATTTGAATATATTTTATGTTGTGATGAAATGAAGTTTTTAAAATAATGTATAGGCTCTTTCATAGGTCTGTCCTGTTTCAGGCAATAGGCGAACCTCCATTGTTCCTAGCCGCGTCAGTATATTTTGCCATCAAAGAAGCCATCAAATCGGCTCGCGTAGACGCTGGTATGTCTCCAGAGTTTGTTTTGGATGCTCCAGCTACTTGCGCTCGCATCAGAATGGCTTGCGAGGATCATATCACGTCACAGGTAATTTGAACTTATGATCAAAAGTGGAGTGCATTGTAATGGACAGATGAAGACTAGAGTACACGTTATCAAATATAGTGTGTTGCCTTGACATATACGTAATCCATACACTCTTTTCATAATTACATTCGCTATAAAGATAGCGAACGAGGCTTGACATTGTCTCAAATGATTGAAGAGAGAGGTCGCTATAGTTGAACCAATTGATTTAAAATGGTAAGGTTTTTAAGGAACAAGGATAATTTGCACTCGAAGGCACGTTAAGCCGTTGATCCCGGTTACTATTTACTGATGTAAGCGAGTAATCGTTACATGAGCCAAGTCAGGGACCTTTGGCGGCTCAGTCACAACCCTGACACCAGGGCTGATGAGGCTAGTTTTCCACCTCACAACCCACACGAAGATTTGCACTCTTATTATGCAAAGTTCGGCTCTCCATAGGCCCGAGATAAAGAAACGACATACATCATTATAATAAGAGTAGTATTTGCAAAATATCCTGGCGTAAAGGTTGTCCACAGCGAGGAAATGCGGCTAGTGTAATGGGCACCTTTGCGCCCGGATTAGTCAGGGGCGGGTTTTTCTGTGAGTGCAGTAAATAACAGTGTCATTGTGCAAATTGTTTTTGATATAATTATCCTTATAATTTGCAAAGTGTGATATCATTAACTAACAAAATAGTACAAACTAGTCAAGAATACGTTAAAAGCGAAAGTTACTGTAACATTATCTACTGATAAACTATTATTATGATGGTAGATAAATAAGATGATATACTTGTATCATCTTATTTATCTAGAATATCCGCGCAATTACATTTAACTTTATAACAGTTTCACACTGTACAATGTTATTACTTTGTTATATTAATTTACTAGGTATATATTCCTTGTAATATGATAACTTTTAACCTGGCAAATGTTATTTAAATTGTTTAGAAGATGATGCGTTTGAAGTTCCATATCGCGGTAGACTCTAGTAGTTGTGTCGAGGTAAAAATGTGGTCGTGCTCATTTGCCTTTTGTATGTGCAGTTTTAAAATATTGAATGAGTTCGTAAGTGGAAGAGGCAGATTCCGCCAATTACTTCCGAGAGTTTTATTATGTTCAATAAAATGCCTAGGTACCTACGTACTTATATTGTTTCAGGTGAAACCAACGATCAAGCCCGGAGGGCAGCCGTGGAATGTTGTTATTTAAACTTTTTTAATAATTATTCCAAACATAATTTACAATTTTCTTTTAATGTTACGTTTATCTATATCACAAGAAAAAATAAACTTTATATCGTTCTGTTTAAGCGTTTCTTTGTTATTAGTACCTAAGTATAGTAAGGCCTACCTACTGGTCTTGTACAATTTGCCCTTTTTAACGCAATACGTCAAAATCTGGTTTAAGATAGTTCCCTTGTTGCCCTTGTGTAGACTCTCGAAAAACGGTCATTGCTATTAAACCTTAGAAAAGATGGTTATGGTTTTGGCTTTGATATCCGGCGTGCGTGTATGAAACGATTGATGAATGTGGAGCAAACAAGAGAAGTGTGTCAGGATCGAAGCAAATGGAATTCTATAGTCTCTGCTTACCCGGGTGGGAAACAGGCGTATTTATGTATTTATGCTATTGAACCCTTATTTCTACAAATAAGAAAAAAGGTTCTTAAGAGAAAGGGCTTAGGGACTGTATCATGCACGTGTGAAGACGGCCTTACAGTGTCAACGTCGCAATTTGAAAAACAACGAGTGCAGATAAGGGTATCATTAAAATGATAAATTGTGCTGGAGATAACTTGTTTACGTCGTACCGTTGTTGGGGGCAAGACAGTCTGCGCGAGCGCACGCGAGCCTGCCAAGCCAACAGCGGCCAATGGCCAGTCGTTTAAAGCCCCTTGCGCGTGACAGACGTTTCTCAACAAATACAGCATACAAACAGTGAACATCAATGCAGTAAAATGGGTCTTTTGAACGCAGAAGACGAACTTGACCAAGTTTCAACGGAGTTGGTATTCTATGTCAATGGAAAGAAGGTGAGTTTTATAGTATCGCGTGATTATCTTGCTTCATTCATTACGTATATGATTTGAGTGCAATTGCCTCAATAGCCCGGCTAAATGTTTGAACGTTATCAATTATCACATTCATTCATTCACAGTAAATTATATTTTCAATAGAGAATTTTATCATTATAACTTAGGTACCTATGTATTATCTGTCAACCTGAGCATATAGAAATCTCCTGATATACCCTTCTCTTGAATGATGCGTGAGCGTGACACGCATTCTGCACTGTGTTTGATATTTTTCACGCACTTTAAAATAACACACAATGTGTATTTTTATATGTGTAATACCTCATAGAATTATTAAATCTAGAAATATTAGTCATCTAAGACTCGAAACAAACGATTTAAATCAGTCGTTTAATAACTCACATAATGTACTTACATATTTGGGAATACGCTTCACTTGCTGAAATTTAACACGCGTATACCTACCTACTAACGCAGCTGTTTTAAAATTACATGCATATCTAAGAACCTAAAATTCCCTAACATACTACACACACTTAATTCTTCTATACAAATACGGGGTGTAAGTGACATCGTAGCGAATACTGAGGGGGCTGATTTAGCTCATTATTCTGAGTTAATATCAAGTGGAATTTTCGATCGCTAAAGTATAGAATTAAAAATAATTAAAAAACTAAAAAAAAAATCATCAATTTTGCGACGGAAAATTCCACTTGATATCAGCTCAGAATCATGGTCTGTATCATCCCCCTCAGTATTCGTTACGATGTCACTAACACCCTGTATAGAAAAGAGATAGGTCGGGTTCGATTACCTACCAATTCGTCCCAATTACGGTTTAAATTGATTTTAATGCGCGTATCCCTCCACCGACTCGCAGTCATGGGCTCAGGCGATAATCCCAGCAGAAGGATGCACTTATATCACCTACCTATAGGTATTTCGTTCACCTATAGTATATATCACCTGTAGGTATTTTTCATTCGGTGGATACGTTAAGCAGTCCCGGCTACTATTTACTTAAGTATGTAGGTAGTCCTTACATGTAACGAGTTAACTAAAATAGTAGCTGTAGTAGTACTGGCTCATTTGCCATATCAGGGGCCCTAGGCGGCTCAATAATAACTCTGACACCAGGGTTGATGAGGTCAATTTTTGACCACGAGAGAAGAAGATATTGCCTATTACCATAGAATAAGGAATAATACTACGTATAAGTAGAACGGAAACTTTCCACTCCCCACCAGCGGCTAAACTAGGTTTACCTCACACCCCCTCGAACATAGTTTAGAATCGTATGGTGTCAGACGTCACACACACAGATGCGCGTGTACGATAATGTCAATGTGTAGTGTCTGTGTAAAACGAGGTTTGTATGAAGTGTCCGGGGTGTGCTATTACTACAAGTCCTACTAATGGCTGAGTAAGAGAAGTTGTATAAGTAGCTCTCTGTGTTGTATCAACGCCTACGGTGTATTTAACAATGTACCTACTAGTAAAATAAAACCTGTCCAATGTTAGAAAGATGAGGACTTGTAAGTAAATAAAAAATCAAAGGTATTTAGGGCCGAAGCGTCCGTAAAACGTTCGTTTATACATATCAATAAGTACTTTAAAAAGGGCTCTAGATTGCCTGACCATTTGATAAAGGAATAAATTGTAAATATATTTAAAAAATAAGAAGGAAGTTTTTAAAAAATACTCTACAGATCGTGCAGGATAAATAACAACACAAATACAGGTAATTAGTACCTGGCTGGTTGTTACCTACCTGGGTATCTAATAAAGTGAATATCCCTATTAATAAGTATGTATTTTGTCTTGTCTGACTAGGTACAAGTAAGTGTGATAAATAATCTCTTATAAATTTGGAAAGTGAAATAGAAAACAAACGAGTGCTATTTTATCGGTGTGTTGTTATATCGATGAAACATTTATATCATTTAAACAACTGTCCTGTATAATTTTGCTTATCCATGAAAATAGAAGTTCCGACTAGGTATTTTCTATCAAAATAAGTCTTGATAAAGGTTGCGTAAGAACAGCATGTTGTCTACCTATGTTTTGTATATCAGTATTGCATCATATTTTAATGCGATTAAAGTAAATTCTCGAGTGACTTTTAATAGTGTAGCCCAGTGGTCAGATAGAATGTTCTGAGTTGTCTGACCCTGATAAAACTGACCCATGGCCCTCTTCGGTAATCAAAACAATTTATGACGTCCCCGATGTATTAGCAACAGACGCTACGTATTACAAAGTTTTTATTAAACTTCTTTATAATCTATCTCTTCAATTTGGTATCTAAAGAGCGACTTTGTTTAAATGTGAACCATATTATTACTGGGACCCGGGTTTAAGATCTTGTAGGTATTAATTAAGGGTAGAAAGGTCACTTTTAAGATATGAGCTGCACTACGCCCCTATGTGTAAGAACTTAAGTGGTTTTGCTTTAAAATACTTTTGACATGTTTGAGCAATGCATCAATAGTTCATACGAGTATCACGCGTGATCTACCAGTCGAATTATTACCCCGGGTCTTTGAAGATCAGTGAGTTGTTCATTTGATTGATTGATTAATGCACGAATAAAGACTCACATGCTCTTGTATGTAGGACAAAGTAGGACACTATGCGGGTACTAGTTTACTCTGTTTTCCTCATAAGTATCAACTTTGATCTCGTTATATTTCTTTCATAACCACAGACGAAAAACTTTATAGGAAAGAGGTTTTAGCTAGAGAATTTATCTATAGGTAGGTATAACATGGAATATTAAAAAAGTAGTATATTAGACAATAACTACAAAGATCACGAAGACCACGCGTAGTTTCAATTATTGTAGCACTTAGTAAGTAGTTAAATATTTATTTCTGTCATTAACGAAGAAAAATATTGTGTTAAGATATTTATATTAACTTTAACAAACATGAGTAATTAATAAACAGAAACTCGAGGCTTTAATTGTGCTAGAGAAAAAAGTAACTAATTACTTATCTGGGAGTATGCAGTGAAAAAACGTAATGCGTATCAAGCTGTCGTGTACCACGCGGTTTAACCAAGTGGCCAGGAGAAGATACAAGTCGACTAAGGAATTCTGTCCTGTTCTGTTCCTGTTCTGTTCTGTTCTGTCTGTATGAATGAGATATTTGTATGAAGTTCCCGAGGTGTGCCCTGGATCACACAATATTATATTCACTTTCTTCGAAAGATTGCAATTAATTGATGAATGTGGAGGAAACAAAAGAAATGCGTCAATATCGAGCAAGTGGAATTCCATAGTCTTGGCTTACCCCGGTGGGAAATAGGTGTGAGTTTATGTATGTATTGTAATTAAAAATATAACGGTGAACATTAATCCCAAATATTTCGTCTGAAACATAAACCCTCATGTTTTAGGTGGTAGAGCCGAACCCAGATCCAGAATGGACGTTACTGTGGTATCTACGCAAGAAGCTGCGCCTGACCGGCACCAAGCTTGGCTGCGCCGAGGGCGGCTGCGGGGCCTGCACCGTCATGGTCTCAAAGTATAACCGCAAAGATAAAAACATTGTGTATCCTTTTCGTAATATATAAGTGTGCTTCTATGCTAGATTAGGAGTGACCAAAAAATATAGGGCGCGTTTTTCGGGCATGTCTGAGAAGGAATTGTGTCCTTTCTAACATGATGAACCATTATACTGGACGACGGGCTCAGCATCTGTCACTTTACAGTACATCATATCCATCTTAGAACTTTGAAGGAATAGTTTAAAGGATATTTGGAGACTAAGTTTGTAGATGCATATCTAAGACGAAGAACTGATACGAATAGATTTATGTGCAAGATGCACTGCAATCCACTCGACATTAGATCGTTAGTTATTTTGCATCGCTCTCAGTGTTTTGTAATCTACTCAATGTTCTTCCTTAACTGTATAATTTAGTCACCTGGCAGTAAATGCATGTCTGGCGCCGGTCTGCGCAATGCACGGGCTAGCAGTCACAACAGTCGAGGGAATAGGCTCCACGAAAACCAAACTCCATCCCGTGCAAGAACGAATCGCTAAAGCACACGGCTCACAGTGTGGTTTCTGCACACCCGGAATCGTCATGTCTATGTACGCCTTACTCAGATCTAAGAAATACATTAAATACTCAGATATGGAAGTAGCTTTTCAAGGAAATCTCTGCAGATGTACTGGTTACCGTGCCATAATAGAAGGTTATAAAACTTTCCTCGAAGACTGGGAGACAAATCGAGTAGTTAACGGCGCATCGAACGGTGTTCAAAACGGAAATGGGGTATGTGCTATGGGCAAAGATTGCTGCAAAAACAAGACTGATAAAGAGGAGGATAAAAGTGAAACCGAATATATTTTTGATAGGTCCTCATTTTTGCCCTATGATCCTAGCCAGGAGCCCATTTTCCCACCAGAATTGAAACTAACATCTATTTATGATGAACAATACCTCGTATATAGAGGGAAAAAAACAACGTGGTACAGACCGACAAGTTTAAACGAAATCTTAAAATTAAAAGCGCAACATCCCGAAGCAAAAATCGTTGTCGGGAACACTGAAGTTGGTGTAGAAGTTAAATTTAAGCACTGCGTGTACCCTGTCATAATCATGCCCAACAATGTGGCTGAAATGAATACCATTATAGAAAACGAAAAAGGGCTGACTGTTGGAGCCGCTGTAACCCTATTAGAAATGGAAAACACGTTTAGACAATACATGGAAACATTACCTCAATATAAGACACGAACGCTAAAAACTATAGTAGACATGCTATATTGGTTTGCTGGAAAACAAATACGAAGTGTGGCTGCTCTGGGGGGAAATATAATGACGGGTAGTCCTATATCCGACCTTAATCCAATATTGATGTCTTTGAAAGTTCAATTAAACCTACTCAGTGAAAAGGGTGGTCACCGTTCCGTTTTGATGGACGAGACATTTTTCACTGGATATCGAAGGAATGTAGTTCAACCTGATGAAATTTTATTGTCTATTGATATACCCTATTCAAGGAAATATCAATATGTCAAAGCTTATAAACAAGCTAAGAGGCGAGAAGATGATATTTCTATTGTTACCGCAGCGATAAATGTAGAGTTCGAAGACAATACAAACGTTATTAAAAATCTAAACATGGCGTTCGGAGGCATGGCTCCTGTAACTAAAATAGCTACAAAAACAGGAGAATCATTAAAAGGCGAAAAATGGAATGAGACAATGCTTGAAAAAGCTTTTTCAGTTATGGTAGATGAATTGCCATTGAGTCCATCAGCTCCCGGTGGGAATATTCAATTTAGAAGAGCTCTAACAATGAGTTTGTTCCTTAAAGCTTATCTAGCAATTGCCAAAGATACTGCAACTGACTATCTAAATAATGTTAATGTCACCCCGAACTATATCAGTGGAGCTGAACAGTTCCACGGGAGTATTCCTAAGAGCTCACAATATTTTGAACTAGTTGGAGATAAGCAGAAGCCCAGTGACGCTATCGGTAGACCAATTCAACATCGATCAGCGTACAAACAAACAACAGGAGAAGCCATATATTGCGATGATATGCCAACAGCTGAAGGTGAATTGTATATAGGTTTTGTCCTAAGTACAAAAGCTCACGCCAAAATACTATCAGTGGACCCATCAAAAGCGTTAGAAGATCCTGGAGTAGTAGCTTTTTATTCCGCTAAAGATTTGACCCCAGAGCAAAACGCTATCGGTCCTATTTTTCACGACGAAGAACTATTTGCAAGTGAAAAAGTCGTCAGTCAAGGTCAGACTATAGGTGTTATAGTAGCGAATGACCAAGTGACAGCACAATCGGCAGCCAGAAAAGTGAAAATTGAATACGAAGAGTTGCAACCCATTATAGTCACAATCGAAGATGCTATAAAACATAACTCATTTTACTCACAGTACCCTAAAACGATACGTAAGGGTAACGTAAAGCTCGTTTTTGAAGATAAGAACAATATTATCATTGAAGGAGAGTGTCGCATGGGTGGCCAGGAACATTTTTATTTAGAGACTCATGCAGCTTTTGCGGTTCCCAAGAAAGAAGACGATGAAATGGAAATTTTCTGTTCGAGTCAACATCCTTCAGAAATAGCTGTAAGTGTTTAATGTTTACATGTTTGATAAACTGATATCCAAAATCTTTTTCTACTTAATGAAACTAATAACTTTTGCAGAAACTAACGAGTCACATCCTTCATGTGCCAATGAATAGGATCGTTGCTCGAGTGAAACGAATGGGCGGTGGATTCGGTGGTAAAGAATCCCGTGGTATGCTGGTGGCATTGCCGGTAGCGCTCGCAGCTCACAGACTGAATCGTCCAGTGCGTTGCATGTTGGACCGAGACGAAGACATGCTCATGACAGGGACAAGACATCCCTTTTTAGTCAAATATAAAATGGCTGTGAATAAACAAGGAAAAATACTTGGTGCTATTGTCAATATTTGCAATAACGGAGGATATTCTATAGATCTATCTGGAGCAGTAAGTACCTATACCTTACGATTTGATATTTATAAATAATTCAGAAGAAGTATTTTAACGTTTATTATGTTTTAGGTGGTGGAAAGAGCTATGTTCCACTTTGAAAACTCGTACTACATTCCCAACTGTGAAGTAACTGGTCACGTTTGTAGAACCAATTTACCTTCCAACACAGCATTCAGAGGATTCGGTGGACCGCAAGGAATGTTTGGTGCAGAGAACATGGTTCAAGACATTGCGGAAATCCTAGGAAAGAGCGCAGACGAAATTAGAAGAATAAACTTGTATCAAGAGAATCTAACGACACATTATGGCCAAGTTTTGGAATATTGTACTCTACAGAGATGCTGGGACGAATGTGTGCAGAAATGTAATTTGGCTCAAAGGAAAATTGACGTCGAAAACTTTAATAAGTAAGTTTTACTCAAATATATTCGAGTGAGGTTAATGAGCGCACTACTCTACTCAAACGCGAAATTTAAGTTTTGTTTTGAAAATAATTTTAAATTGTTTTATTTTCAGACAACATAGGTGGAGAAAACGTGGTATCTCTGTAATTCCCACTAAGTTTGGTATTGCATTTACGGAGAAGTTGTTGAATCAAGCCGGTGCTCTTGTGATTATTTATACTGACGGTTCAATTCTCCTTTCACATGGAGGTACTGAGATGGGACAGGGTCTTCACACTAAAATGATACAAGTGGCTTCTCGTATACTTGAGGTTGACATATCCAAAATTCATATCACAGAGACAGCTACAGATAAAGTACCTAACACTTCAGCTACAGCTGCCAGTGCCGGCTCGGATCTAAACGGAATGGCCGTACTCGAAGCATGCCAAACATTAATGAAGCGACTTCAGCCGTACAAAGAGAAGAACCCTAATGGAACTTGGGAACAATGGGTATCTGCAGCTTATGTTGACAGAGTTAGTTTGTCTGCTACCGGCTTCCACGCCACCCCTGACGTCGGCTACAATTTCAAAGAGAATACGGGGAAACCATTTAATTACTTCACATATGGAGTTGCTTGCACGGAAGTTGAAATCGATTGTCTTAGTGGCGACCACATGGTTCTAAGAACTGACATTGTTATGGATTTGGGTGAGAGTTTAAACCCTGCTATAGACATCGGTCAAATCGAAGGTGGTTTCATCCAAGGTTATGGCCTCTTCACTATGGAAGAGCTGATTTACTCTCCAACGGGAACGTTGTATTCGCGAGGGCCGGGTGCATATAAAATACCTGGATTTGGCGATATTCCCCAAGAGTTTAATGTTTCTCTACTCAAAGGTGCTCCAAACCCAAGAGCTGTATATTCTTCAAAGGTGAGAAAATGACAAATATTAAGTAAATACATACATACACAAATACATGATGCCAGTAAATGACGAGTTGATTACCCGAACTATCGGAATACCAATAGTGTAATCAATAATTAAATAATTACTACGGTTCCATCAAGCAACCTTGAAGTGTGTTTTAACTGGCCAAAAATCGATTTCTTAAATTACAATATGTCTGAAAGCAACATACCTCAATTCCCAGGCTGTGGGTGAACCGCCTCTGTTCCTGGCGTCTTCAGCATTCTTCGCTATCAAGGAAGCCATCCGAGCGGCGAGGATAGACGCAGGCGTCTCTCCCCAGTTCCGTCTCGACGCTCCCGCTACCTCTGCTCGTATTCGTATGGCGTGCGAAGATCATATCACTAAGAAGGTAATAATTACGTCACAGTCTTTTATTTCAATGGTATGCCATAAAGTCGTATGACCGAATGTCCCAATATCTCCATCCATATTCCGAATATATCCACAACACTGTTATGTAAATTATTTTACCATTTTTTTTTTGGTATTTTTATGTGTTTTTTCGCAAGATGAACTAAGTACACTTCACCGAACTTTCTGTCCAACTGTACTACGTGAAATCGTGCTTTCCTCTTACTCCAAATCAAATGATACCCAACTACATTTTATTACTTCTGCCTGCACACTTACGATAGATGTGCCTAGGAATAAAGAGTAAACTTATTATCTATGGGGTGCTTTAAGCGAAGCGTGAAGAAGCACCTAGTAGGCCAGCATGGTAGTCGCAATTGATTTGAAACTGACCCATTGCGTTGCTTTTCAGTTGCAACCGCAATTAGGGCTTCTCTATGTTTACTGTTTGGCATAGTTGAGCCAACATACTTGGCCAATATAAAAAAATAGAAAAGAAAAATATTTCACATTTTAGTCTTAATAATCTTGCATGATTTCGTGAATTCCCGGCATTAATCATATTACATACAGTTGTAAGACTGAATGTCCTTTTAAAATCCAAACCCTATTGTTTAAGTATTGTTTGGAAATCTCGGCGGCAAGAGGAGATATAAAAACAAGTAGAAACTCATAAGTGCTCTCAATGAGGCACACCTATTCAAATGTGCAATTTTGTAATTTGATATATTTTATTTCAGCTTGATGTGCCTGAACCAGACAGTTTCGTGCCATGGAATGTCATTCCATAAAATATTTACCATTTTACGGTTGCTATTAAGTATATTATATTAGGTTGTGAACTTATATTTTTACTATTATTTCAATTCAAAGTTTAATAAAAGTTACTCTTTACTCATTCACAGTGTTTCATTTGCAAATCATACTCAACATAAATAGATAAAATTGTTTATTTAAAAATCATTTCTATTATAATTATAATACATTTAACTGACTAATAAAACAACATTTTTTTATTTAATAAATTAAAGGCTGCATTTATAGCTATAGTGAGATGATTCTGATAATACAATTCATATGAATTTATTATTGCTCAATTTATGGGATGACATTAAAGTTAACACCTACAGTCACAAAGTGGCTTCTGTTATTAGAAAATATAGAAATACTATCTTAAAATACAATGGCAGACATTATTTTAGTGATAATGAATCAAACGCTAGGAACACATTTTCTATTAAGTCACTGATTTTGTTAGAAGGAAGAAAAATAAATCAGGTACAAGATTAAGAGAAAAGAATTCTTTGGTTCATCCCAAAGTGCTCTAAATGCATTGAACATTCTAATTTTTAAATAGAATTGAATATTGTTAACCATTTAATTTGTGTAACTGGTGTTATTTTAATATAAATTTAGTAATTTATTTGCATTAGGATTTAAACCTTACGTGACTTTATCTATGACAATTACGCTTTATTTATTATTAAATCCTTATAAATATATAATTGTGGAATTGAGTGGCTATGTTAGTAACATTTGCCTCATATAACTCATAACGCATCGTAGACCTCTTTGATGTAGGTGGTTGGTAGACCGTATGCTTGAAGATATCTTATAATACATTTTTAATACGACTTTTATATATTTTTTTCAAATATGCTCACAGTGTGTAGACAAATATGTTGATTTGACTAGTCTGCTAACGACAAGTAAAAAATGTCAGTCTTTATGTATAAAAGGTTAACCTTTTTTTTTGATGAGCCTTGTCTTTCTGATGAGCATTCTTAAGGAGGTGGCAATAGCAAAATTATAACAAACATAATTTGGCATACTGTTGAGGTATTGTATTGCATGTTCAAATATATACTACACAGATACCAAGAAAACAGTAAAGAGCATGTACCCACATTAAAATAACTAGTAAGACATGTTAGGGCAGCCATCGTATAAAACGCTTATACGCGCCTGCGCACGGAATCAAAAATCATCGGTCTTACAAAGTGTTGACTCAGCGCATTCGAAAAATGGCGAAAACGAAATCTCTGTGAAAAATGCCGTGAGGCCTTCTTTTTACAAATAAATAAGAAAACAAAAGAAAAATTCAAATTCAGTTTATTAAATCTACTTCTCTGCCATCTCCATCATGTAGTGTAAATGTCAAACAAACATATTTGTCGACCCACCGTAAAGTCGTTCGAAACAGCGAATTAAAAAAACTACCCTTTCAGTTCCATTCTACTCCATTCTTCATTTCAATACGCACCATTAGGCAATGCATTTTTAAATTCTTTCCCGCTACACAATCAATCATAATCCCGATAAAATTATATTTTGGCCGCAATTGAAAAAACCCTAAGAATGTACAATGTCTAGATCGTAAGCGTGTTAAAAAACCTAATTTAAAACTAGTTCTGTCTCATTTATCCGATTCTGATGAGCATCCCGACCCTGAACTAGGACCTGAAACAGAAAATTACGTTATTAATTGTACTGGAACTAATTGAGTAGTTTCCTAGGTCAAAGATAAATTATGTAATTCTAATTACTAAAAAAAGACAGATAGATCTAAAGGTGACAAAAAACGTTTTTTTTTTCTATTTAACTTATTTATGAATTTTAATAAAGAAAAAATTAATAAGTGCGACATTTTGACACGTTTTTCTATGACATCACAGGTTGCTTTTTCATAGTAATTTCGTAATTTCGTAGTTTAGTAAAAAGTAACTGATTTGACTATTTGGAAACTACCCTATTCTCTAACAGCCTGGACACTCCATACAAAAATCTTTTTTACTTAATCTTTCTTTTTTTTTGGCTTACGGTTATTTTATCTAAAGTGAGACCGACGGCGGGAATGAAAATCTAGCTCGGTACCGATACAAATCGGCATGGGCGGAGTGTCCGTTCTATAGATATACGATGTATTATTCTTTACTCTATTACAATACGTAACATAACATATCATCATCATCAGCCCATTAACGTCCCCACTGCTGGGGCACGGGCTTTCCCTATGGATGGATAGGGAGATCGGGCCTTAAACCATCATGCGGGCCCAGTGCGGATTGATGGTTATTAACGACTGCTAACGCAGCCGGCACCAACGGCTTAACGTGCCTTCCGAAGCACGGAGGAGCTCGAGATGAAAACTTTACTTTTTGTGGTCACCCATCTTATGACCGGCCTTTGCGAAAGTTGCTTAACTTCAACAATCGCAGACCGAGCGCGTTAACAGCTGCGCCACCGAGCTCCTCCACATAACATAATTATACAAACTATTATTGTGTCCCAATGCTGCGCACAAAACCTCCCTTGAATAAAGATAATAACCGAAAGGGGAATGTAGTATTTTCTACCACACTTCTTTACTGCGTGAAGGGTTTTAAGATTAATCTCTAATAAAAAACTGAAAGAGGAGCAACCAACCTAATAAATTCTACATTGCTGAAAATAAATAATGCACTTTAATAAAACTGTTAACGTTTTGCTCCACTTATATTGATTAATATATGTATAATTATATTGTGCTTACCATTCTGAAATTGAATACTTGTGTTATAAATAAAATGAGCAATGTATTCCGTATACATCGAGAGCCTTTATAGAGATATTGTTCAGGCTCAAACTTACCTAGAGCGATTTCACGTTTGCGTCCTAATGTATGGGGAGCTTAAAATGTATGAATTATAAGCCAGATAACAAAATGATGTGGTTCGCAAATGTGAAAATGCTGTTATGGTGAAAGAATTTGGCCACAAATTTACTGCTAAGATGCGTTACGTCAGCCATATTACGAGAGCGCCCTAGAAATAACCAGAGACTTGTCGTCATACACAGATGCGACATATTTTTTATTGTTTTATATATTATAAAACATGTTTGCGTTTGACCACAATCACACCTGATGGTAAGCGAAGATGTGGTCTAAAGTGATACACGCTTACCTACTAAATGCCTATTCATTCTAGTTCGAAGACTCCAAGATTGTAGTGAAACAGACTTATCCTTCTCGAAGTATTCTTCACAAGAGGATATCCGCTTTTTGTCGTAAAGATTCTACCAGTTTACCACGGCCGATACGGCTGTATGGAAGTATAGCTGTAATCAGTATTTACCAGAGTGTCTTGAGTAGCGCGGGCGACGGCGCGGGTCGCGCGAGGGGCTGTCTGAGTTGTATTCCGTCTCCGTGTCGAGCGGCGGCGGCGGCCCGTTCCGGGATCTGGACCCCCGTCCGTTGTCATACCTGAAACAACATTGTTGTTACTACTTCAACACTTTCAAGAACCCGGACCACGAGTCATTGACCTTAAATTAAAAAAAAAAAATAATCTCATGCAGGTTGTGAGTCTAATGATCGAACTTGTTTACCCTAGTTCCAGGGTTACTATTGGGCCGCCAAAGGCCCCTGACATGGCTCATGAGCAATACATGTAATGCAATAACCTAACCAAACTAGTCAAAGTCAGGTGATGTTGATCAGGTAAGTCGTATTCGAGATTTGTCGTTCTAGTAACGCTATTATACACTGATTCACTTCTCTGATTCCGCTTCATTAAACATAAAACAACAAAGACCTGTAAACGTTGGTCCCTTACACGATGACGAATAAAGAACTACAGACATTTAGGGAATTTTCTTTCTTTTGTCTGATCAGTCTATAGGCCACAAGAATACTTACAAATCTCTCGAGCGCCGTCGTCGCGGGGAGTAGGGTGAGCGGCGCGACCGCGGAGAATAACGACTATCCGGAGAGTAGCGCACCGTCTCCGGGGAGTACCGGCTCTCTGGCGAGTACCGGCTCTCAGGGGAGTACCGGCTGTCCGGAGAATAGCGCCGGTCGTTGTACCTGAAATGATACTTGTTAATTAAATTCGTCTCCCGCCTCCAGTTACTACGTCCTTTCGTCGCTAATGTCGCTAAATGACGTATCTGCAATTTTTGGCGAAACTGATTTGTACCTTTTACAATTGTCAATAAGATCACTTTAGCAAAAAAATTACAGATACATCAATTAGCAAAGTCAGCCACGATTTGAAGAATGCTATAGGACAGGTAGGAAGACATTTTATAGGACAAATGTATTCTCCTACTACAAAAGAATTTACTTTTAATAACGTTGCATCACTAGCACGTTGCACAGCGACTGCAAGAGTAAAGTTTCCAGTGTTCTAATGAGAGGGGCGCGGTATGATATCGGTGGTTTATGATATGATGTGGTGACATTACCTGGGCGGGTGCGGCGAGGGCAGCCGTCCGAGCGGCGGCGGGCGCGGCAGCGGCGGCAGCAGTGGCGGCGGCAGGAACGCCAGCGGCGGTAGCGGCGGTGGCACCACGCCGCCATCCACCGCTTCTAGTGGCGACGACACTTCTGTAATTAAAGTCAAGTTCACAGAACGCTCGAACGCGTGATCACTTTCGGTCTTAACAAGTGCTTACATGTGGCGCCGCCGCGGCGAAAAATACTACCGCTGCCTATTAAACGCTGTAAGGCTCAATACACATTCCAAAAATATTTTATCAGTTACTGTTGTATAGCTGTGGCGCTATATGTAAACGTTCTATTAGGGCTAGCTCGGAGCGTAACCACGATCAACATACGGAACTGTTTGATAGTGAATTGTTCATCAATCACCACCGTTTGGTGTTTGTATCAATGTAGGGGGTGGTATACTAACGTCGGTGCGGCGAGGCGGCGCCGTCGGCGGCGCTCATGGCGGCCATCTTGCGCCGCAGAGCGGCGGCGTCGTCACGCGCCGCGTCGGCGTCGCGTCGCGCTGCACGTGCCTCTAGCCACGCCGCGTGTGCCCGCGCCTCTACCTCACTCACAGCGGTGCGACGCATGGACTCTTGCTCTGCTAGTTCTAATGTCAGCGCGTCGCATTTTTCTCTGCCAAAAAAATACGCATCAGAAAATGGACTTAATGGGAAATGATGATGCACGTAACTTACAGGTTCTGCCAGATAATAAACGGGCGTAACGTGGCGCCCTTCCCAATATAATAACTATCTCGCACATGCCCCGGAACCTGCCCAGTTGATAAAAACTGTCGTGGATTGGAAAGATGTTACAAATGACTAATGTCTTGAGTAACCTGGAACCTGACAGAGGGCAGCAGTAACTGTCAGTACTATTCAGAGGCCGATGACAGGATACCTAGTACGGCTTTGAAATAGACTACCCTCGGCGCCATCACACTGGCGCCAGACAGAGTACTGAGGGGCGGAATGCAAGAGGGAGGTCTATTTTTGCCTAAAAAGTAGCATGGAGACTGCTATACCGACAAGAGCGTGACTCTTAATAATTTAATATTTCATCACTAATGTGATGAATGTCTTGAGAACTCACTTGTATCTCTGAATTTCTTGCTGCAACAACTCCATCTTTTCAACAGTGCTGGCGGACTCTCCTTGCTTACTTAGAAACAGCGACTCTTTAGTACTAAGCTCCCTGAAAAAAATATTATTATAAAAAATTATAGCAAAATGCAACATAACACTTTCATGAACCGAATGTCAACGGGCGTTGTTTCGATTCCAAGTGTCATACATAATATTGTGTTCCTAAAAGTGAAATAGTTACTTTTTCTCATCATCACCAGCCCATTAACGTCCCCACTACTGGGGCACGGGCCTTTCCTATGGATGGATAGGGAAAACGGGCCTTAAACCATCACGCGGGCCCAGTGCGGATTGATGGTTATTAACGACTGCTAATGCAGCCGGGACCAACGGCTTAACGTGCCTTCCGAAGCATGGAGGAGCTCGAGATGAAAACTTGTTTTTTTGTGGTCACCCATCCTATGACCGGCCTTTGCGAAAGTCGCTTAACTTCAACAATCGCAGACCGAGCGCGTTTACTGTTGCGCCACCGAGCTCTTTTACTTTTTCTAACTAACAGCAAATAAATATGTGTAACAAGGATGACAATACATTACTCACTTCAACAGCTCGCTCTCTCGCTCCTGGAAATATTTCCCGAGGACTTCAAGTCTGGTGAGAGCTTCGGTCGCTTGTTGGCTGTTTGTACGAAGCGATTCTTGTGCAGTTTGCAACTCTTCCGATAGGCGCGTGCGCTCTTTATACTCTATCTGTAAAATTATTAATGCTATTTTTATACTTTGTGACATGTGAATGTTATGAACGATATGGCAGCTCAGTAAATAGACAGACACAGGAAATAGACAGATGCGCGTGGACGATTGCGTCAATGTGTAGTGTCTGTGTAAAATTAGGTGTTTTGTATGAAGTGTCTGGGGTGTGACATAGTGCCATCACCCGTCCATGATGACAATCACAGGTGACGATCGTCCTGGCTATTGACAAATTAGTCATTGAACAAAGTTGGAGAGGCCTTCAACCGGGTTGATAAGCAACTATAAGCCCAGACGTCTGTATAAACTTGTTGGCATAAGGTCCATGAAGGGAATAAGCAGCTAGTATGTAATGATATCATCGTCAACTATATTTAAAGAAACTGCAAACTACAAACTTTCACTTACCTCATATTTGGTCTCGAAGGATTTCCTCTCTTCCAAAGCTTTAGATAGCTTAGCTTTGATTTCAGTGTGGTCAATCAGTGACCCAACATCAATGTTTGAAGACAGGCCGTTCTTCAATTCTCTTATTGCATCCTGAAAAGAGAAGTTGCGACTGTTGCGAGTAATGCAAATTGTACTTAATTAGTCATTGTCTGCGATATATTTTGAATATGGATGTGAAATTGCAGCAAAAGCTGCTATGTTCTTTAAACCGATCTAGGAAATAACAGGATTTTTTTTTAATAAGCAATCAGTCGCAAGACTTTAATCAGATTTGATGCGTGATTATTGATTAGTCGCAAGTAAAGCAACAAATGCCACCATCTTCCATAATATTTAGCGCCCAAGAACATCCTTCCTCATGAGCTTCGTCACCCTGTTGCTAGTGTCCACCAGCATAGTTGCTAAGGGGTTTGGATGGTTAGTCAATAACAGATGAATTAATATTATTACTTCTTTTGTGATATGTTCCCACCGGGATACAACCCCATGACCTCTGTATCATACATACCACAGAGGCCACCATATTATTATTTTAGTGATAAACCATAATATTTCTTTATACCATGCTCATAACTTTTACTTATAGTTACTCTATGCCATAACTTACCTTCAATGCTGTTATTTCATGTTTCTGCAGTTGGATAGTATTATTAGCCTCCTTCAGCTTCTCATTAAGCTCTTCTAAATGTTTAGTTTGTTTCTTAGCTTCTTCTAAAGCGGTTTCAGCAGAGACATACTTCAATTGGAAGTTGTCCCTATCTCTACTAACTGATATTAACTCCTCTTCAAATGCTTGGATTTTACCTGATGAACAAAATGATTTACATCATTGTAATGAAATTCAGTGTACCTAAAAGTAATTATGATAATATTGATGAGATTGATAAGGGAATTAATATTGCAGTAATTCTTTCCTGATTTGTTATTCATTAAGATATCATCATCATCATTGGACACAGCTTCTATAGTAGATGATTGTTGCAGCATTTGTGAGTCTACGGGTTTCCGCAGCGCCGCCGATGACTATAGAGGCCTATTCACATCGATCGCACACAAAACGTGACTCCTCAGGAGATGGTAAAGCACGACTTTGACTTTGCTTCAAGTTTTCCAGCCAGTCATCGTCATGTCTTGAATTCCCGACTTTAATATCAAGGCGCCATTCAGGTCTCCATTCATTTTATTATTATAGTGATTCATAAATCACAAGATTTTATTTCCCAATCAAATAGCCTTTCGGGCTAAAAACACCAGCACATACAAATAACAGTATTACTTTCAAACAGAAAAGTCACTAAAATTACACCTCACTCCCTTTGAGTTGAAAATTATTACACATTCTTTCTCTTTGAAAAAAAAAAAAACAAGCTACATTCCGAAAATGTGGTCTTTGATTTTTTCTTGAGAGTACAATATAAAGCCACAATGAAACCTCACCATTTAATTCTGCAATTTGCTCTTCAGCGTTTGCTCTTTCTCCCAAGAGCTCACTAAGAGTATTTTCCACTTCTCCTAAAGTATTTTGCAACTCGCCAGCAGTGTTTTCTGATACCCGGAGTAACTTCTCATTGTCATCCAGAGAATGCCGCAATCTATCGTTCTGTGCTTTCAATTCTTCAATCTCTTCCTTCAATGACTGCACCATATCATCCATTCCAAAGGAATTGTCTTCTATACCAGCTAACTTTGTCTTAGTAGTTGCAAGTTCCTCCTTGAGGATCTCACACTCCTGAAAATAAGATTTAAAAATCAATGATAATGTCACAAATATTAGACAGTCTGAAGGTAATTTTATATCTTCTTCTTATATCTATCTTGATGTAAATAATCCGACAATGACTTTCAAAATTAGTCTTCAGTGTAATTAGATCTTATCAGTAATTTAATTACAACTTTTGAGATCTATAATAATTATGTTTTTCAACAACAACTTTTATCCCTAAAAGGTTTAGAAGTAATAGTAGTGTTAATAATTTATATGAATTTTGTTATTAAATTGTCTGGTAATGTAAACCGACAGATACTAAATAACTAAAAGATATGCATTTATCTTTTTCAAATTGTATTTTTAACACAATTACCTTTGTTGAGAAAAGTAAGTCACGTTGCAGTGAGTTGATGTTAGCTATAAGCTTACTGTCCTGTCGTCTGCCGTCAAGATAGTAATAACCCAGGGTGAACAAGAGGACAGAACTAGCTGCGGTCACCAGGAACGTGAATAACCGACTGCTTTGCTCAGAGGACCCTCCATCACAGTACTCATTTGTGAAACATGTCTCTCCTGGAAATGAAGTAAATCTTAGTCTATAATTTTGTTTGGCCTAGTGTCTATTTTAGGAACTATTATATAACTTGTAAACTTGTTTAAATAGGCAGTAGTTGTTCTAATAAGGTTATTAGCCAGAGACAGGTCACATCAAATATAAAATATATGTCAAATTGTAAAGATATAATGCTAAAGTACTCACCTGTAGAGGCAAACAATGCTTTGCTTTCTTCCGTTGTGCCCATAATTGTATTATATGCAGAGAAAAGGTAACTAAGAAACGAAAATCCTTCGTCAGTCTCTTCTGTTTGTACATCTGGAGTTGGAACCCATTCTGCATTTGTTGATGGTACTTCAGTTGTAGAAGGCCACATATCAGATATTGTAGACAACATATTACTCAAGAATCCTTCCTTTTCTTCTTGACTTGGCTCAGGAGGTACGGTAGTATATGTGTCATCATTCACAGGTACATTTGAAGTAGTTTCTGAATCATGATAAGAAGGCGGAGTCACACTATGACTGTCTGCTGAAGGGGTAGCTTCAGTAGAATAGGTATAATAATCAGCAGTTCCAGGAGGTTCAGTCTTTGGTTCAACAGTAGGTTCAGTACTATATGTGTAAGGGTCAATGGACTCCTGGCTGGATTGAGGATTTAGAATCTCAGCTTTTTCTGTTGGAAAACTAATAGTTTCTGTTGTTGCAGGAATTTCATAAGTACTTTGTGTAGTTGGAATCTCTTGAGAACTATATGGGACAGCTTCAATGGTAGGCACATCTTCAAAAGTTTGTGGAATAGCTGAAGTAGTCTCTGTCGAGACTTCTTGTGAATTTTGGGGTACAGTGAAAGTACTTTCAGTTGTAGGTATTTCTTGAGAATTTTGTGGAACAGATGCTGGAATTGTTTCCTGTGTTACAGGTTCTTGAATTCGGTTATTGCCATTATTAACAGTTTCACCATCCTGGTTGAATGAATTACCAAACAATGAATTGTCATACTGGGCTTGAGGCACTTGGTTATCAGGTTGGTTTGGATTGTTTATATTAGGCACATTGCTCTCACTATCAGTTGTAGTATTTGTATTTACAATATTTACAGAATTACTGGAAACATTTGATTCAAAATTATCAGTCATTTCTGGCTGTTTTTGTGGTAAGAATTCCATAGATTTAGGCACTTCATAAGTTTCTCCACTTATTACTTCAGCACTGGATAATGGCTGTGAAGGCACTGGATCTGATTGTGATAGTTCTTGATTAACTTGAGGCTCTACATTCAAATATTGAGATGAAAATTCACTTGGGTTTGGGTCTGCTGTAGATTGCACACTAGCTTCTGTAGAGGTTACAACTTCTTGTACATTATGACTGGACAATATTTCTATTGGTTGCATAGGAGTTTCAGTGACAGGTGTCTCAGTGGTTGGAGATTCCACACTAGGAATGGCCTCATTAATAGCGTTAGGAATGCTACTTGCATCTTGAGTTTGGTCAGTCTCTACTGTAGCCGGGGACACAGTCACTTGCTCACTTTGAGAAACAGGAGTAACCGGTTCAGTTGTTGGTTGAGCCTGAGATTCAGCAACATTTGAATTCCATATGTTTTCATTCACATTTTGATTCTGTATTTCTTCTTGATTTGAAATTGAAGACGTTGATTGTTCATTGCCAACACTTGGCACTGCAGTGGTGCTGTCATGCTGGACTTCAGGAGTTGGCTCAGTAGAATATATTGTCGTGCCTTCGACCACTTCATGAGCTTGTTGAACCTTATCAGGCTGAACATTTAGCTGTACCTCTTCTTCCCTTTGCCTCGTTTGCACAGGTATAATGTGTTGTGGATTCTTTTCAAAAATCGTGCTTTCCCTTAAGAATGTAGAGCTAACAAAACCAGATTTACCGTCGATTGTCGCATACCATAAGTCCGGATGTTCTCCAGCTGATTTCATATAAATCAAAGCTTCGGTGTTTCCACGAAAAGACATAAGGTCTCTGTCTCCACTGTTATAAGTTAAGAGCGTCCGCGCTTTGGATATCGGTTCTGTAATAAAATGATACACGGATATTACAAAGATATGACATATTGTAAGAAAGTTACAGGCATGAAAACAGAACATGTATGAGACTTACTGCTACATTTTTCATTGACACAGTAAACGTTATCAGGCAGTCTACAGTGGTGCACTGAGACAAGTAGCATCAATAAAATAAATTTTAACACAAACATTTTTGCATTATAACGAATCTACAATTAAAAAATCTTATAAAATTCTCAAGATAAGCCACATCATCTGTCAAATTGTTCGTTCAGTCGTTTCATTTTACGTAATATTTCTTTTTGCATGCCGTTCTTTACAATTATAGAAAAACTTTATTATTATTGTTATAATTTCATTAGTAGCTAATTATTGTTAAATTTAATTCTTTATTTTCACTTAGAAAAGTTTTTATCAAACTATGTTGGTTGACTCGCTACATTTGCCATTAGAAATATTTTGAGTAACGGAACGATTTATTAGTTCTATTCGTTTCATAGACACAGTAAAAACATACAAGTTACAATAATATGCAACGAAGAAATTATTAAAAACCGGCCAAGTGCGAGACGCACTCGCCCACGAAGGGCACAAATTAAATATTATAAATAATTAAAAAATATAATTATTTATGTTTAAAGTGAATATATAATTAGATATAGTTAGTTATATTCTGTAAAAATTTTAACATGACGATATCAGCTTATTATCTACTATAATCAAAATTACTAAAATTAATTATTATTTATTACTAAAATTTCTATGTGGGCCCTAGTTTGGTTAGGACATTACTGGCTGATCACCAGATTGGCCGAAAGTAAGATGTTCCGTGCTTCGGAAGGCACGTTAAGCCGTTGGTCCCGGTTACTACTTACTGATGTAAGTAAGTATAATAGTCGTTACATGAACCATGTCAGGGGCGGCTCAATTGTAACCCTGACACCAGGGTTGATGAGGTTGGTACTCCACCTCACGACCCACACGATAGAAGAAGAAGAATCTACTATAATTAGCGCTAGATAGAAGTAACTATACATACTTACCAATGTTACTGTTTACTGGCAACTACAATATTATATTTTATTTTTATTAAGTTAACTGATTTATGTCAATTAGATTCCGTGGTTTGTCTTTGTAACTTTTTATAATGTCTTAAAAATATAATAAAAATACCCAAAAATGTCTTCACTTGATTCTCAAGAACATCATATATCTTTGCTGGATTTAAATCATCAGTTCCCATTTGAGATAGGTGGGAAAATTAGATACAATCCACCCAATATCAATCAATCCAATTGTTAAGTAGGAACAGGTACCAGTAGGTATTTTGTAATTAAGTAACGTAAAAAAATCTTTTATCGTTTTAGATGAAGATTTAAAGATACAGCTGTCTTTTGCGGAAACATTGATCATAAGTTGCGCTCACTACGAGGGCGAGGTCTACACTGGTGGTACAGAAAGTGGGCAAGTGGACGATGAAGAGGAATCCGACTCCGATTGGACCTGCACTGAGACCTCTAAAACTGAAGGCAGTGATGAGGCGGCGGCCGGGCCCTTCGAAGTAAAAGATTACGTCGAGGAGGCTGAGCCTGAAGAACCTCCTGAAGATGACAACGATTTTCATTTCTATTTCTACGCTGACTGCAACAAGCCACCTGCACCGCAACACAGTAAACAAAGTGTTATCACCATTGACGGTATCCCTCAAATAAATCCAGCTGCTAAAGAAGCTACGTATTGTACATGTGATAAAGACAGAAAAGGCAAATGCACTTGTCATGCAGTTGTACCCTGCAAATGTGGAGCTAAAAAGAAATCTGAATGTAAGTGTGGCAAATTAGATGAAATTTGCATTTGTCACGACGAACCAGCTCCCGTTTGCGTGTGTCATAAAGAAAAGGAGGTGTGTACCTGTTTTCCAGAAGAACTCCCTCGTCCAGTATGCGTTTGTAGCGAAGTTGAGAAACCTTGCATTTGTCAAAAGGGTAAATTTCCTAGCCCGGTTTGTAAATGTAAATACAAACCAACATATTCTGTAGACTCCGTTATTTTCGAAGGATTAGAATGGGGAGAAGAGCACGAATTAGAAACAGTAGCTAGTAAAGGAGGGGAAGGAGGGGAATCTACAGAACTGTCGTCAGAAGTCACTAAGAAAAAAGCTGAGGAAGAAGAGCACATAGATAGTGACCGAGAGCCGTGTGATTGTCAGAAACCGGAACCCAAACCTCGTTGTACTTGCATCAAAGGCAAAAAGTGCATTTGTTTGGAAGACTCTTGTATATGTGGGGTGCAGCACGTTTGCATCTGTGATGATGATGGCCAAGAACCAATAGCTAGGATCGAATCTGAGGACAAGCAGTCTGTTTGCTTATGTGAGGATCCTAAAGAGTGCACCTGTGAAGCTAAAGATGATGGTTGCGAATGTTTTCCGGCAAAGACCATTTGTACCTGCGGCGACCCTGATGATTGTAAATGCAAGAAGAAATGTGAATGCATGGAGCCTTGTATTTGCGATACACAACAAAAAATAGACGAATGCATTTGTCTGGACAAATCGAAACAAGCTGCACATGGTCTAGTTTGTACGTGCCCTTGTAAGGATAAGGACGCGAAAAAATTGAAGAAAATACGAGCTGGAAAACATGGTTACCGCTGGTGCCATGACGTAGATCCATATCACACTTACTTTGACTATGCCTACGGCAGGCACGATAAGATATCGTATAAAGAACAGGAGAAGGAGAAATTCAAGATTTTAGGGCTCTATGATTCAAAGGAAGACGTTTGTCCTGTTCATGGATTGAAAAATCCTAAATTCGAAAAGAAAGTCAGAAAACCTTCGTTGGACTGCTGTAGCTCTGTTGGAGGTAATTATTTAGCTCAGCCATCTGTGGATAGGTATCCTATATTCCTAGAAACCACTGTCTCGAGGCACTGACTTATATTTTTAAGAATAACTTTTAAACCTGTGTAGGTATAACGATCAGCGTTGAGTCTCTGGGAGAGGAGAGGGATAAATTCCTCGTGCAGGTTGTATCTCATTCATCCAAAGAGGGCGCTAAGACTGGATCAAAACTTGTTAGCATCATTGACCTCAACCTTCATACGTTGGAAGAAAACAGAATCGAGTAAGTGCTTAAACTTTGCACAGAGGTGGTACCGGGGGCATTGAGGGCCGAGAATATTTCGAGTTTAGTATGCACGTATTCTCACAGGAATTCTTGCGTTTTTATAATAATGACACCCGTTCTTCCCTCTAGAACGTTTACGGTACAATCCCTGTGCGTGGAGAGTTTTAATTGTTTCAATAATACGTATGCCATTTTAACTGTAGGTGATACTCTTGATATGGGATGTATATTTGCAGGCATATTACTAAAAAGGACATAACTAAGGAGCGTAAAAACTACATGGCAATATGCGAGAGCGGTTATTACAATAAAGTAACTCGAATTTGTGGCGATCGTCACATTGTGAAGCGTCTATACCACACTTTTGAGAAGGCTCATGATTTCTTGCTAGAAGGTGCCAATGTTGTCCTGCTTCGATATTTTGCAATTACTCGATATAAAGGTACTGTCAAGACTTATACTGTATTGATGAACGGCACTATCTGCGAGAGTGTCTACGTAAGTTGATTTTGTGTTTTCATGATATTTGGATCTTTGCTTTGTTAATAGCACAGCCTGGACACTCCTTATAAAAATGTCCTTTTTAACGTTTGCTTAACGTGTGCGCGCGCGCTCCTTTACTCCTTAACGGCTTACGGTTATATAGACTAAAGTGAAACCCAGCGAGGAGGTGAGGTACTTAAATTTAAATCGGCACCGATACGAATTGGTGCGGGTCGAATAGTGTCTCATCTTGTATTATTCTTTATTCTATGTTTATAGGTAGGTATCTAGCTTTCCACCCGAAACTTCGTCTGCGTAGACTACTGTTATCGAGGTAAGTGCTCAAAGCTCTTTTATGGGAAGTACTTACTCTAAATTAGTCTCTGGAAAGTGTCCCCAACCCCGGGTTTTGGTCTACTTGTGTGTCAATTTTCATCCAAATTGGTGCAGCGTGTTAGGCGTGGAAAGACAGTCAGCCATATACACAAAGTTCCTTTCGCATTCTTCTTCTATCGTAGGAGTTGTGAGCTGGATGACTTCCGTATTTATAATAATTGGTATCCAGCTTTGGATGTTTCTCTTATTTATGTATTTATGTGAATTTTCAGGTATGCACTGGCGTTAGTCAAGCAGTTGTAAATGGGAAGCAATTATTTGTGGTGAAAGTTGAACGTCACATAATTGAACCAAATGGATATGTACACCAAACTTTAACTGTTCTTACTCTCAGAGGTGAATATGTGTTATTATAAAAGTAGGAATAAATTAAAAACATTTTTGTACAGAATGTAGGTGCTAAAAGGTTTTTAATAGTTCAAAATTCAACTTTAAAAAATAATTTAAATTCGTTTTGTTCAAGTAAAATTGGGAAATGTTTCGGTATTTTTGATGAGAATATTATGTATTTATTTCCGTGAAGGTTACATGGTAAACCACGAGTGGGCTGATAACAACTACGTGATGCATATCAACCCACTGCTGAATATTGTACCTGAAAGAGATGAAATTGAGCAACACTCCCCGCTTCGAGACAGGTGGCGTGAAGATCTACAGCTCTTATCGGATTACTTAGACTTCAAGGTATAGCAACATAACATATGCCAGTATTTTGTTTATTTCAGTGTACATATGGAGGTATTTTGACTAAGCTATGTTAATTATTAATTTTATGTTGATTGTAAAGATCTAGCCTGTAATGGGCTGGTTTTATCTTTTTGGGTTGGATTGGAAGGTGAGACAGGTAGTCGCTTCTGTAAAAAACCCGGATCTTTCAAATCTTCAGGTTAGGTTAGCAGACCCTGTGAAAAACGGGATTAATCTAGGGAGATGATGATGATTATTATTTTTTGCAGAGCACGCGTTCATCGGAAGGCGCCCGTTACGTGGCTGAGAACGGTATGCTGACAGCTACCGTTAGGGATTACCTGCAGGCCATTCTGCTGCTGAAACCGAAAGACGTCCTTCACTTCACCCGCCATTACTTCGACTCGGCCCTATCAGCCCTGGACTTGCCTCGTGACGAGTACTTCGACTCTTGCCCGAAGCACGTTAGATATTACTATATTGAGGAGTAGCTTTTATGAAGACACCTAACAGCTACCGGACATAGGAACAACAGACAACCCAGCTACTTTATACAGGGTGTTAGTGACATCGTAATGAAAAATTTGAGGGTTGATTCAGACCATGATTCTGAATTGACAACAAGTGGAATTTTCCGTCGCCAAAGTATGGAACTGAAAATTTTCATGAATTTTCCAACATAAAATTCCACTTGATATCAACTCAGAATCATGGTTTGAATCATCGCCCTCAGTATTCGTTACGGTGTCACTAACACCTATACCTACTTGTGTGGCTACCTGTACGTATTCGTATGGGGTGTAAATGGCATCTTAACGAATATAGAGAAGGATGATTCAGCTCATTATAATTACATAATTGTGAGATAGCTTTTGTAGTCTGCAGCAGCTACTCGACAAATTAATCAATACAGGTATCAGTATCATTGGCCACAACATTGTGTAACAGTGGCTGTGTAGCTGTCACGTTTTGCTGCAAGATCTCTTGACTTATCAAGCCAATAGCAGCACGGCATCTTTTGCCGCATTTCACAGGAACAGTGGTGTGAAAGCGAACCTTTTTCTGCTTCAACTTGTCCAGCCAGACTTCGTCATGTCTTGACACTCCAGTAGACAAATTGAGACGCCGCTCTGGTCTCATACGAGCGCTCCCAACTGCTAGTGTCTATGCCAAAATTTTCCATATCTCGCTTACACGAGTTTTTAAATCTCAACATGGGGCGTCTACTGGTCAACACTGTATAAATATGTTACTGTTAAAGCCCGAATTACGCTAAATCCTGAGATTTACCAAGTGATTGTGGTAAAAGTTTATTTTATCTTTAATTTTAGACTTTTAACGGTAAGCACATGGTTGATATTAAAATTTACCACTGAGCTGTGGTAAGTTTTCAAAAGGAGATGTTTAGAACTCTGTGATCAAGTAGTTGAGAGTTGGTGCTCCGTGGTCCAGGACTTCCGGATCGTGAGCCTGAAATGAAAGACTGAAAAAATTTCTTGCCTTACCGATAAATTTTAAGATTTCGGGCTTTTGCAGTATCATATTTATTATTTAAATCGATTTATATTTACACTTAACAAGTTTATATCTATTATATTACAAAGCACAGCGTACATGTTGATAGATAATTCAGTTCTTTCCTTATAATATACTACTTTTTTAGTATACTTCTACTTAGAGTTACGCGAAAGAAGTCCCGCGGATTTTAATGGATCTAATTTTCTTCATAACTCTTGCAGATTAGATACTGCGAAACCACTGCCGTGGCCGCAGGACTTCTTTTGTGCCGCAGACTCTACTATAAAATTGACCATAAACATTTTTTATACCTACTTACCTAATGGCAAGTATTATTATTTACTTACTGGGATTTGCTAAATCTAGTACTCCCTATATATGAATACATAGTAAATGAACCACATTCCACTATGCCGTCCAACAGCATACGGATTGATGAGGGAGGGGTCTGAGGTTCTGGGGGGTCTGGGGTTAGTATCTAACCCACTGTACATAGGTAGGTACGTATTTCAAGCCTCTTTGAATTCTTTATATAGTTTGTGCTGTTACCATCGGCTTATGATATGGTGACGGCGAATAAAGCCAATGTTTTATCATATAAAGGTTTAAAAGCTATTTTAGTAAGAGAATTTTATCAGAAATCGGATTCAGGCGTCGATTTATATTAAGCTTTATCGAAATTGAAATGTGGTTGGATAAATAAAAAATGTAAATTTTTGGCAACTTTAAATAAATTACAGTGGTACTGTTCATGCCTTGTTTCATTGTACATATATGTACCTCTATATATATGTATTAGCTAGATTGGTAACTTTATTAAATAATAAAAATAGGTAACAACATAATATAATTTGCTCTAAACATACTTCCTCATAACATCTTTAAATTAACATTATTATATTTTATATATAAAAAGAAATAGCCGGCAAATTATTAAAAAAGGCACCTGTGGATAGTTTGTGCATTATACGCCACAATATACCTAATATTAGCAATAAATGAGGGAAGCAAGGGTTTAATGCACTATTTAACGAGGATTATGAAGACCCCTTTGAATAGTCTATTTGGCCGTGTTCAAAACAGTGAAGTTGTACATACAGCATTGTCTCAAATCTGCAAATCCAAGGGTAAGGCTAATAGACCTTCATATAACTAATCCTGTGATTTCAACGTAAGAGAACACCCCAAACTTAAAGGTACGACGTACCCAGCAAATTGTTTATTATTAGTTAAGGTTGCTAGGCTGCAGGGGCTTATAATAATAGTATCCACCTACAGGCCCTAAGAAAAGCTATTTTAGTCGAATAATTCGGAGCTAAATTGCGGCTAAACTATTAATAGGATTCGGCAAAATAAATAACAATGGGGATACACCGATCGGGGTAAATGCACTAGGAGTCGTTACCGCTTGCCCAATGTACTTTATACTCTATTAATTTTTTTTTTTTGTAATTGTACAGGCAACTATGACGTCATAAGTCCTATTTCATCTTATTCTAAAAAGATAACGCTATCTTTGAATGTAAATTTCTTTTACGATTTAATTACAGACGGATTTTCGTTGCGGTCATATTCTCTTGACATTATTTTTTTTGAATAACATAATAATATATTGTAGAAGAGACATACATAGAGTCGTGAATGGGGGACAAGCGGGACTCTGTATACAGAAAGTAGGTATGTTTCACCTCCCATTGAACTTATTAATACTTAGGTAAGTACCAATTTGGTTTAATCAACATCTATAAATTCGCTCTTAACTCGCAAGTCAAGAAACAGATGTTATCCAGTTTCCACTCTGTACAAAATAATTAGCGCAATTTGTGTGATCGAACACCGTTTTCTTCATCAAGGAACAGACCCTTCTGTCTGTTTTCATTACGAGGGTGAATTGTTGTTTAAGGCAAAGCAGGATTACATTGATTAAATTTAGATACTTACGCAAAGAGATTTACTTACGCAAAGAGCAAAGTAACTAGGAAATAACAATGCTTCTTATCGTGTGAGTTGTGAGGTAGAATAACAACCTCATCAACCCTGGTGTCAGGGTTATTACTGAGCCGTCGACGGCCCCTGACATGGCTCATGTAACGACTACATACTTACATCAGTGAGTAGTAACCGGGACCAACGGCTTAACGTGCCCTCCGAAGCACGGATCATCTTCCTTTCGGACAATCGGGTGATCAGCCTGTAATGTCCTAGCCAAACTAATCACAAACTGATTTTTGTGATATGTCCCCACCGGGATTCGAACCCGGAGCCTCCGGATCGTGAGCCCAACGCTCTACCACTGGACCATGGAGGCCGTTAATTATGTCATGTAATTATACAAATAAGGTGAAAAACTCACTATTGTAGGTCGAATTTAATTGATCACATTTGACGTTTCCTTAAGCTCATAGTTACAAGATTTAATTTTCCATGCTGGCTCTCGTTTATTATGAGTCTGACACTGTGAAACATTGATATACAATATATTACTATCTATTAAATGTAATCTATTAAATGGCCCCTAGTATAATTAAAATAATTTAATAAATATAAAGACAATCTGTGTCTATTATATTGTTCATCATTATTATTAAAGTGCCCGCAAAATTGGGTCATGGCGAGTTTTTTGGTAATAATTATTTTCCTTTTTTAAGCAATTTTATCATATTTGTAAAGTACATTTACCTTGTTTAATAAAGATAAATCAAGCGGTGAATACGGCTCTCTTCCTCCTAAAACATTGTCGAGTAATTTTTGTGCACATAGATTGTGCACAAATAAATTGATAACCAAAATATAATTTTCTTAAAAGCTTCTTATATCTTAATATAAGTGCTTTAAAATCGTTAATTTTCGCCATTTTGTCTCATATTCAAGCCATTTTTTATAATAGGAAGACTCAAAAACTATACAGGCTGTTAGTGACATCGTATAACGAAATCTTTGAGGGATGATTCAGGCCATGATTCTGAGTTGATATCAAGTGGAATTTTCCGTCGCAAAAGTATGGAAATGAAAATAATTTAAAAAAACTAAAAAAAACATGATTTTGGCGATGGGAAATTCCACTTGATATTAACTCAGAATCATGATCTCATACCCCTCAGTATTCGTTACGATGTCACTAACACCCTATATATTTCAAAAGGGCATAGACTGAAGATGGCAAAATTATAAAACAAAGGTGGTTAAATAACATTATACTTAAATATAAATTACAATCTCAAGAGACGTTGTTTTTTACGAAAAATCCCAAAAAATATTCCTTAGCGACGGCTGGGCGGTTGACGCTTGTCGAGGCGTTTAGACGTGTGGGTTCATGTCAAATTTTCTTCTGGCCGTTTTTCATTTGTTTTATGACGTACTTATACGCCGTTTGCGAACAAAAATATAATTTAAATAAAATAATTTTGTAGGCTGAAAAAAAAAACGGGCACATCATGATTTGCCCAGGCAAATCTCGATGGGCCCTCGACTGAAACATGATATTTCTTCCTTTTTTTGCTGCAGATGGCTTTAACTACTTGGCCGGACAATGGGCGACGCTGATCCCAGTTGAGCGGAACCTCGGGTCTGGGCGTCATCTGAGAGGATTACATTTGAAAGAATTAATCCACTCTATAGGCCTATGCCCAGCAGTGGGCGTCATACGGCTGATGATGATGATAGTGGATCGATAGCGACAAGCGCTGAATGAGGGAAATCTTCGACTACGCCGGCGATCGGTCACGGGGTCCTGAAGTGTTTCTTGTCTCGAGCTGATTGGCCGCCTCTATGGCTAGAGTGGATAGCAGGTTGCTCTCATGTTGCTATTATTATGCTTTTACAACACGTGTCAGCATCATCTTCAACTAAAACGTCAACACAATGATAGGTTCATCTCATCTGGATCAATTCCGTTTGGATAAAGGCCAGTCTAGATTATGTTAGCCCGTCGTTTGATGCGTATGCATTAATCATTTGGTATGATTGATCTAGCGCTGTCTGTGTCTACTATTGTGTCTGTTGATAGCTAATTAATTCCTAACAATGCCATCTATCTCTCGGCTGATATTAGGAGATCACTTACTTAATAACTAATGCCGTTGAAACGTTTGAGATCCGAGTAAACATTATATTATGTGATAGATCTACCCGTCTGATGACACATAGTACATAGAGATTGATTAGGTGTTATAAATTAATTCAAAATATTAATATACATGTACATTCATACACTCACAGTCGCATCACAGTATGTAGAAGCCGACACCAACGGCCGAACGTGCCTTCAGAATTATTCACATTCACGGTCAGTTTTATTTTTTGGACAATCAGATGATTTCAGCTTACAATATCATAACGAAACTTGGGGCAATTTAGCCATTATGAGAAAAAAAAAGATTAATTATACTATTCTATATAAATAACTATTCACATTACTTTATAATAAATTTAGATTAACTGTTTACATGACTTTCTTATTCAGCAGTTTTGAATCTCATGTCAAAGTTATTGCGCAAGATTTTTTAGTATTTTTTGCTCATGGCGTGTAATGCAATGCCCCTAGTTTCAATACGACATTGCAAGAAGAAATCATTTGATTGTCCGAAATATAAGACTAATGGTGCCGTGTATCTGAAGTATTTTGATATATTCCCCGTCTTCGCTTATCTAAAAATAAAAGCGTTCAGATCTTTTAGGGAAAAATAGGTACTTACTTAGTAAAGATTCTGTCTTGCGATGTGAAATTTTCATTTCAATGAAAATTTCATATGAAACAACATGAAATGTGAAGTCAAACTTTATAAAAATGAATCTATTTTTAGGAAAAGCTATATCTGCCTTTTGGCGTCTCCTGACTTCAGGGGATAAATTATATTTCGAATCAGTACCTGTAATCAGTATTTTGTGTGATTCACATAAGCCAGTTTGGCAAATTTAATGAAAACGCTTAAATAATTCCGGACATTTGTGTCCCCACAGTATTCAAATATGTAATACTTTAAGCTCGAAGAGTTGGATGAGGAATCCCTTATATTAATAAGATAAAGTTGCAAGTACTTTGTATATCCACCCGAGGATACCCACATGTCACACGAGATCCCTCCAAACAAAATGGCAAAACTGCGCTGAAGGAAAGCCCGGGACGAGAAAGGAATTTTAATTTTTTGTTCCTTTTGCACAAAGGAATTTATTATTAAGTCCCGCATCACTGGCATACGATATTAAGGGTAGGACAACCCCAATTCTCTCTCACCTTCGTGAAGAATTTTGATAAAAACATCGCTCCGTTTCATTTCCAATTATTGTGTACGTGATGTTATGTGACTCGCCCGCGCCCTTCATGACAGTAATCGAATCAATTTGTGTATTTACTTTTATTTTGTTGCCTAAGTGGCTTGATTACCTGTGGGATAATCGGGTTTTTAATTAAACCAAAATATAATTAGTTTTTATGTTCGACAACAGCCAAGGTATCAATTATTTTAAATAGCTTTGATACTTAATTAGTAAATTAACATTATTACTTTTGTTGTGCTGTAACACACAGGCTAATTAAATATAACTAATATTTAATTCAAATGGTTTCAGTGTCAGTTCTGTACGATTAAGTTCCTTTTAAGTTTGATTTGGGTAAGTCGCATTAATAATAAATGAGGGTTGAGTAATACATAAGATAATCGGTCCCAAATTACAAGCCCAAGTTTTAGAATTAGGGTTGCTTAATTAATTCTAATTCGTTTACAATATATTATTAAGCTCCATCAAGCTAAGTCGGATGAGCGTTAGAAGTTTAAATTAACTTGTTAGGACAGTGCGGTCTCTCAGGCCATAGAGTTTGCAAACAGAACTAGGCGTCGCCCTCGCCGCTCCTGCATACAAATTGGTAGCCCTGAAATTATAATATGTGAGTGGAATGCGACAATACGAGTGGAGGCTGCGGGTATCCTACATGTGCCGGAAATGACGCCGCCTGATAATAACAGGTAAAACGGAAACCGCTTTCCACCGTACGGTTGGTACCCTTTCTTAATTACGTCGGCCTAGCAGCCGTATCGCCGGTACGCCTGCACTTATTCTATTTTAAACGTTTTAGCTAATGAATTAGATAAGCTGGGCCTAAATAATTTTCACTGCATTCAAATGGTCAGTTGCTATTCATAAAAAAAATTAAGGATATAAGAAATAAACTCGCAAGTCTTTCTAAAATGTATTAGCAAATTAAACAGACGAGAGGAGTAGACATAATACCAATTGTGTAAATACTAATAGTTTCTAATTACACTGAGCCCTTTAGGGGGCCTATCTTACGTGTGTCGTTCAAAGTTTAATACTTAGGTACGACATTTTGTAGGGATATTGTCTTTCCACGTCGTATTATATTGAAAGCGTTTCAAACTACTTAAGTAAGTACCTATGTCTAATATTGTTAAGTATCTTGTTAAAAGCGGTTTTGGTATGTAAACTTACTTAAGGTGCCGTTCAAATATTTTGTTATGGTAATATTCTCCATAGTTTAAGAAGAATGGCTGGAAGTACCTTCATGGGTATCACTTAGTGACTGATGGTGTCCTGTGAAAGGTCATATCGTATTACTATGCTTTTAACCATATTTTCGTAGAGTTGCGAAATAATCAACAGACAACTTCTCACGTAGGTGTCTATTTTTAGATAACTTTATACTAACTGTTGGCAATTTCAAAAAAGGAACGTCACGTCTCTTTTTAAGAGAAAAACGTTTTGGCGGGTGTTCCGTCTGCGACTTCGAGGAAAGAAAAACAAGTGAAGACGATTATTGTCGAGAGAAGCGAAAACTGAAAGACTATTTGTTGTATTCTTTTGTATTAATATTTCTTATTATAATTTGTAGTAATAATATTTGGTTTCCGTAATAAGAGTGATATTTGAGCTACTTACTTAACATTTACTGATTAAAACTGGGTATGTTACTAATATTTACGTTTTATTGTAGAGTTTGCTAACATCAGAAGTGTTTCGGATCCATTGCCGTAATGGACGAGCGAAAGTCCAGATCGAAGCGGAGGCCTTCCCGTTCACGCTCTAAGTAGGGGGCTGAGCAGGTCAAGGACGCCGCTACCTTTGCCGCGAAGAAAATCGCCGGTAGCGGGAAGCACCAGGTATGGTGATGTGTTTACCATCGATTGCAGATCACGATCGAAACGAAAGCGCGTTCACCTGCTAGGTATGAACTCATTAAGAAGAGGAAGTTGAAGAGCAGCCGAAAATAGAAACGTGAACCAGTGAGTACGTCTACGAGTACGGTTACTTTACATAATTGGTGATTTGGTACTTGTAATAATTATAAATCAATCAAATGACGGCCGGATTAAAACTTGTTGCCTACATATAAGGGCCCTTATAAGGGTATACAAGTCCTGGGCCATGACACATACTTGTGAACGTCCTGACAAACGCTACACAGGCACAGGAACAGTTGTCGTGGAAAACATGAAGCCCTGGTTTCGGTTAGACAACTGGAATCAATTGTAAGCTCATGTTGGCAATTATAGGTGATTGTTTACTAATAATATTTATTTATTTTATTATTCATCTATATATTTATATGTACCTTGACGCACGCACACGCACCTCTCTCTCTCTCTCTCTCGCTATCTCACACACACAAACACACGCGCACACACACACACACACACACACATACACATGTTTGCAATCCACACTCATGTTTACCAAACTCGAGATTGGTACAGGTTTACCTAAGCCTAAAGGTAAATTGCCTAAACCAATCAATCAGTATGTTGCCTAAGTCTAAAGGAACAAGACTGATTTGGTATTGCATGAGTGGAGAATTGTAAATATCACACTCACACTCACACAAACACTAACACACTCTCATGTTTACCAAACTGGAGATTGGTACAGGGTTACCTAAGTCTAAAGGTAAATTGCCTAAACCAATCAATCGGGATGTTGCCTAAGTCTAAAGGAACAAAACTGATTTGGTAGTGCATGAGTTAACACTCACACACACACACACACACACACACACACACACACACTCATGTTTACCAAACTGGAGATTGGTACAGGGTTACCTAAGTCTAAAGGTAAATTGCCTAAACCAATCAATCGGGATGTTGCCTAAGTCTAAAGGAACAAAACTGATTTGGTAGTGCATGAGTTAACACTCACACACACACACACACACACACTCATGTTTACCAAACTGGAGATTGGTACAGGGTTACCTAAGTCTAAAGGTAAATTGCCTAAACCAATCAATCGGGATGTTGCCTAAGTCTAAAGGAACAAGACTGATTTGGTAGTGCATGAGTTAACATTCACACGTACACCAACATTCCACTCATGTTTACCAAACTGGAGAATGGTACAGGGTTACCTAAGCCTAAAGGTAAATTGCCTAAACCAATCAATCAGTATGTTGCCTAAGACTAAAGGAACAAGACTGATTTGGTATTGCATGAGTAGAGAATTGTAAATATCACACTCACACTCACACAAACACCAACATTCCACTCATGGTTACCAAACAAAAAATAATTGGTACGGGTTTACCTAAGTCTAAAGGTAAATTGCCTAAACCAATCATTCAGAATGTTACCTATGCCAAAAGGAACAGAAAGGAGTGAAGAAAATGTAAAGACGCTTAAAACTACAGGGACGTAGATCAGATAGAATCTTAAATATGATCGGAAAATTATGTCACGATTGGCCGAACGGAATGATAATTAATTAATCTTTGAATGATTTTATGTTACAGTTATTTGAGCAGCGCCTGAGGGCATGCGCTTTGCAGAATGGCCGTGTTGGCAATTTCAAAAAAGGAACGTCACGTCTCTTTTTAAGAGAAAAACGTTTTGGCGGGTGTTCCGTCTGCGACTTCGAGGAAAGAAAAACAAGTGAAGACGATTATTGTCGAGAGAAGCGAAAACTGAAAGACTATTTGTTGTATTCTTTTGTATTAATATTTCTTATTATAATTTGTAGTAATAATATTTGGTTTCCGTAATAAGAGTGATATTTGAGCTACTTACTTAACATTTACTGATTAAAACTGGGTATGTTACTAATATTTACGTTTTATTGTAGAGTTTGCTAACATAACTAACATCATCATATTTTTCTTTATTTAAATAAATATATTTTTACATGTCGTTGCCAATTTAAAAACTCTTATGTGTCGGCCTCACCAAATTTCTTTTTTGTCAGGGTCGAATAGTATTTTGTTCCTAAAACATTCAGTACAAACTCTTATGTAGGTACGTACCTAAATATATCAATTATCTTTTAATATTTTTTTCTACTCCTCTACTTTAATCTGGCATTTAAATAACCAAAAAGTCTAATATAAGTACATACATAATTAAACTCTTTGAAAAAGTGTACGCTCTATGGCCTATAAAAGCATTGTTTACAAAGTGTAACTGTACTATAATGTCGCCAAAAAAGCATTGTTGTTGTTTTTTTTTTTTGACCTGGAAACTGGCACCTTTACTTTGTTTGGTGCCATAGATATACTATAAAAAAAAGTATACATTTGCCGCCATTTTCCCGCGCGTTGGAAAATAAATTGGAAAATTTTTGTGTTTCGTTTCAAAACACTAATATACTTAAATAAAATTTTTCTTTGTATAATTTTTGTTTCAATTAAAATTACGTCGTCGTAGAAAAAGTATTGTATGCAACGTTGTATAACTAGGTCAAAAAATGCTCGTGGCGTCTCTTATTGCGATGTTCGCCAAGGCTCACATCGCAACTCACGCCACTCGCATTTTTTGACCCTTCTTATACAACTGTTGCATAAAATACTATTAACACACACTCATACAACAAAAAACCAGGCGGAAGTTTTTTTTAATTTCTGTAAAATGGACCCGATTGCACATAATACATTTTAAATTGACAACGACGATAAATTGAATTTAACATTTAGCACTATGGTAGCTTTATTTTATTTTTGTTTATTAGGTGCGTACTCAAACAGACAATAGACAACGCATAACAGAATTATAACTTAGAGTTATTACGTTCGCGTAAGCATCTTTACATAACATAAACAGCCTAAATACGTCCCACTGCTGGGCACAGGCCTCCCCTCAATCAACCGGAGAGGGTATGGAACATACTCCACCACGCTGTTCCACTGCGGGTTGGTGGAGATGTTTTTACGACTAATAGCCGGGACCAACAGCTTAACGTGCCCTCCGAAGCACGGAATCATCTTACTTTTTCGGACAATCAGGTGATTCAAGCCTGAAAAGTCCTTACCAGACAAAGGAAAGTCTCACAAAGTGATTTCGACAATGTCCTCATCAGGAATCGAACCCGGACCTCCAGATCGTGAGCCTAACGCTCTAACCACTAGACCACGGAGTCTGTAAGCATCTTTAAATTGTGTCTAACCCTCACCGTTTACTACAAGTCATAATATTTGCGAACTAATGGCAAACAGAGGCTTAGATGCTGGTACTGTTTTACTGAGAATTGAGAAACATGAGCGGCAGCACGTTGATATATCCGTCATAATCAGCTTAGAGCGTTGTTTGGGTGCGGTCGCGAGCGGGGCAGGTGACAGTAAGCTTCTTTAGAGGGGAGCGTAGCTAGGGTGACAAGTATAGCAAGACGAATGAAAATAATTATTTTCCTACTTTTTTATGGCCACTTATGTTTCCTGCTGGGACAACCATCTCTGTGTCCTAGGAATCACTGTGCCCGGTTTTCCGGAAGGCGTCTAGCTCGTCTCTCATTCTTTTCGCCAGACAGATGTTTTTGCCACTTTTAAAATTTGTGATATGACCCTATTTATATCGTATTATCACCGGTTCGGATTCCGGCTCGGGCTAAACCACGGAATTCGACAAGTTTGAACTCATGTTTGGATTGTAGATAATTGATATCACGTGGTTTCTGTGGTTTCCAGGATTTGTGCCCGGTTAATGGCAATGGGCTCGCCCCCTATTAGCTGGCGAGGAGTAGGTGTATTGTATTGTATATACTATACACCTCTGCCTACCCCTTCGGGGATACAAGCTTGATGCTATGTTTATGCAGTCACTTCTAATCGCGAAGTGTTTAACACTACTTGATACGATATCGTCGCTTTGAAGTAAGCTTCGTAAGCGCATTACTCCAAAATCATACTCTGTTGTGATTTTGATCAACAAAACCTAGAAATAAAAAAGAAAGAAAGAAACATTTATAAAGAAACATTTTTTTAAAAATAGACAGTGTATAGACACGCTAGTTTCACTCTTACTACACACACGTAATCTTTACCAGGGGGGTTAAAAAGGCCACATTGAAACAATTCATCTAAAAAGCAATATTGCATTTTGACATTTGCGCATATAGATTGCAGTAAGAGAGACATGAGCTCTTTTGGTATAGACCACGTGGCAGGGGAGAAGCTCGCCGATGATCGAGATGTGTGGAGATAGCGTGTGCTCAATGGGCGTCAAGTTCACGATAACACCTGGTCTCTGCCGAGTAGGAGAATTAAACGACGCCAAGCCGACAACACTCCAACTGTCGAAGGCTTCTCCTGCTCTGTGGTCGAATTTTCCGCTCTTGAATTGGCTTGCATAGCCATGAAAAAAGTGCATGGCTCTGCGACAATGATGGTCATGAATCGTCTGCAACAGACGTATGAGGCCTATGATGATTGATAGGGTTTGATGAAGTAAATCACATCAGAAGAGGTGATTTTGGATGAATAGTTTTACGAGGTTTTCACTAAAATTATTCTGCATATGCTGCGTTGGTAGCCCATAATAAACCTTGATCTGACTTTGTAGATGAGGATAAGGGCGAGACAACTTTGCGGTCGACGTAACCGTAATAGGCCTCTGAAATTACACTGCTGCTCTTTATCTGAGTTTACCTCCATTTGCGATAGATGATAATCAGGAGGGTTAAAAAGCCCACATCGAAGCAATTCGTCTAAAAACGCAATATTGCACTTTAACATTTGCGCATATAAAAGTAAGTGCGCAATGCAAACAAATGTGAAATAGCAATTATACTTTTTTAGATGAATTGCTTTAATGTGATCTTAACCCCTCAGAATTGAATAGGTACTACTTCGATGTATAGTTTAGAGAGAGTCCAGTTTGTACTTGTAACCTCCAGCCAACTAGTTAATGCCGTATGCGGCAAATATACATTAATTCACTTTAAAAAAAAAAAAAAACTTGTAACCCTTGTCTCGTCCAATAACAAATCACCCAGGCTCCGTCCCTGTCCTGACAGCACTGCATTTTACTCATATGAAGTACATTTTATAAGCTGATGAGTAAGGTAAGCATCTTTAAAGGTCGTGGAATTACCAACACTAAGTTTCCTTCAAGTTCTCGATTTTAAAATTATTATTATAATAATAAAATTATTAAATTATTATTATATTATGTCAATAACACAATAATATAAGTATTTAATTCTTTAGACATCGATAGGTAACAACAAATTAGTGTTAAAAATTACAAAGGTACCTAATGTATTATGTATTCCATGCAAGTAGTTTTTTTTAGATTGCACCAACCCGATTGCTGCTATTTATCTATATACAATTTTCCTGTACCCAAAGGTTGCCTGGAAGAAATTGCTGCATGAGCAATAAGACTGTATCATGGGGCTTTCTGTATTTGTTTGTTCTTGTTTCTGTATGTTGTGTCCTTTGTGCTCAATATGATGCCTGCGGCGCGCTGGGTGGTGAGGATATGGTATCCCGACGTGCCGGCAGAGAAGGGGAGTGATTGGTGATAACGATGATAAATTAGAAGCAAGCAGCAAGGAGGAATATATACATACAGTTTATTAAGAACACTTCACAAACAGGATAGGAATATACATAGTTCACAAAAGAATCAAGAATTAGAGGGCACGGCCCTAAACAGTATACACTTGTGTTGTTTTAATGAAGGTCGGGGATGCAGTGAGTCAAAAAAGTGTAAAATGAAAGGAAATGCGGAATGGAATAAGAATTTCGTAATTTTAAATGATGAAGGTCAGAACGAAAGGCCAGTATGTGCAGAGTTTGTACTCTGCTACACCTTTATACCCGCCGTTGTGTCCCCGCCGGCGTGGTTGATGATTTCCCTTTATTCAGCACTTATCGCTATCGGTCCACTAGGGTTGATTAATTCTTTCAAATATTATTCTCTCAGACGACGCTCTGAGCCGACGTTCGCGTCCAACTGGGCACCCTTCGGCCTGTTGTCTTGTGTACCGGATGAGAGCCCTCAGTGCTTCCCATTTGTCCGCCCAAGTAGTTGATGCGGAAATCTTCAATAAGACACGTCAAATAAAAAAAAAGCTATCGGTCCATTAGGGTTGATTAATTCTTTAAATTAAATTAAATTTAATAAATTAAATTTAATCCTGTCAGACGACGCTCTGACTCGACGTTCGCCCCAACTGGGCACCCTCATGCCTGTTATTTTAAATTTTGAGTGTAAATTCGTAAACCGGGCGAGCTCCCTCACATGCACTTCGTAAATGCACAAGGACATATAGGCACTTCTCATGTGTCCGGCCAACTAGTTGCCATCTGAGGCAACACTACAATAACTCGAGTAAAAAATATTATTCAATACATCATCTCTACAGAATGAGGGGCTTGGCACTTTATCAAAAATATTATAATCGTGGAAAATGTTATTTACAGTTCAAAGGTACTTATAAGTTGAACTAGGTATTTACGCATTCAAACAGCAATCTGTGGACAGTCGGGTGACAAGTTAGACCCATACGAACCGCTGTGTCCGTTTAATTTAAAATTTAGTGGATAGCGTTGACTACGAAATGTTGTGTGGAACTATATATGAGGAATAAACATAAAATACAATATTGCGCACTTCATACTCATAATCTGGGTTTGTGACGGCCTTTTATTAGAGAATGCAATGATTGAGAGTTCGATATTGAATCTAGATTTGAATGTGTTTTACTTACTTAAGTAAGTACTTAAAAATAAATGAAATAGCTGGCGATTAGTGGGTGTGTATACTACTTACTTTACCCCTTCAGGGATGTTTATATAGAAAAACAAAATACATTATTACTTAGAAAATACAATAATAAAGGTGATTGGAGTCTCCTTTTAAGCGTAGTGCCTGTGTGAGGTAACTCTGCTCTACCATAAAAGTAAGTTGTACACAAATAAGTCAAAATAAATAAGATATAACAACAAAAATAACTTAAATACTAAACTTTTTAAACTAACTAAGTAATAGTATATGGTGTGAGTGTTTATGTTTGTTATGTAAGTAAATAACTCTTAACATTTAATCTGAGCACCTTGGAAAACATATAATTCTTTGAGCAATTAAATTACTAGGTAAATTAAAACAATAATAGGTACTTCCTAACCGGGCGAGGGTTCTCATCACTCCCAATTTATCCGACCAAGGAGTTGCCATTTGCGGTAAGTAAATCTACAATAAGTCACGTTAAAAAAAGAAAAAGAAACAAAGTACTTCCAACGGAATAAAATTTCTGAAATCCCCATTGTTAAAAAAAAAAGCTTTATTTGTACATAATACAGAACGTAACACCTACACAACAATAAAAGAAGTATAAAAGCGGTCCTATTTCTCTTTCAATATGATCCCCTCAGACGACGCCATGAGCCGACATTCGCGCCCAACTGGGCACTCTCAGGCCTGTTGTCTTAAATTTTGTAACGGGTGAGAGTCCTCAGCGCTCCCTATTTGTCCGGCTAGGTAGTTAACTCTACAATAAGTCACGTCAAAACATACATACATAAACTCACGACTATTTCCCACCGGGGTAAGCAGAGACTATAGAATTCCATTTGCTTCGATCCTGACACACTTCTCTTGCTTCCTCCACATTCATCAATCGCTTCATACACGCACGCCGGTTCAGAGTAGATGGTATTATACCTTTTCTAAGGATATCTCCAAAAACAAAAATAAAATAAGGTCTTATTTCTCGGAAGCACTTTCTTCAAGGCAACCAGTAACATGGCGTAATACGGTGCTTTAACGAAGTCCCCGGAGGATTTAAACTCTAAAAGCAGGCATCAAATCAAACGGACTAGACGCGCCTCTGGGACGCGGTTAGGTCACTGCTATACATCACGCTAATTGTCAGCGCGGTCGCGGGTGGACAGGTGACGCCAGGGGACGACCATAACTAGACCTCAGCTGACAGCCCGCCATTGTTAGTTTAGACCCGTTCTCTAATTAGCTGAATAAATTACCCTATAATCAAAACTAAACAGACAGTAATTGACAATTTTCGGAATTGCTCGCGGATGAGACAAAATATTTATGTATAATTAGGTTTAATAAATAATAAATAAGTTAGGTACCTACTGGAATATAAAATCTGTTTTGGAAATTATTGTATCAAATAGGCTCACGATTATATCTAAATTAGGGTAGTCAGAAATACTTCCATACCAACTTTTTCACAATATGCGTTTTGAAATTGACAGACTTTTGGGGTTTAATTGTTTTGTGCATTGCTTACGTTATTTTCTTCTTTTTTGGTAACTATGCCGTAAAGACTGCTTCTTAGTACCAATGCGTTAGTCAAAGCAAATCAAATCCTCAAAAGAAAGCAAAGCAACGTCTCACGTAAGCAATATAAACTAGGGCCGTTAGACAGCGCCGCTAGCGGCCAAACTTTATAATTTACATTGTAGTTAAAATATAGGTGCTTAAAATTTGACACGTCCGCTCCCAGCGAGGCCGTAAACCGCGAAAGTTCGTTTGGAGTAATAAAAAGTTAATACTTGGCGCAGACACGGTCGGGTTGGATTGCGCATTACTTGCTACATTATAAACAAGCCTGGCTGTGACACCCTCCTTTATGACCCTCCCGGCCCGCCCGGCATGCATAATTAAATCTCCGCGGTCAAATTAGCAATTTGGACCCCCACAATAGGACATAGTTCAGTTTTAAGCGTCTTTATTGTCCCAACAAATTTATTCATCCATTACTGTTCTCAATTAGTGCACAGTAACTACTCTCTGGAATGGCTTCAGTTGTTTTTGTTATGTCTCCGTTGAGGAGATTTCTTCCCAAATTAAATTGTACGAGTGAAATGTTTGGCGCGCGCTACTGTATGTCCCTGGGATTAATTTAAAGGGGAATGAAGTTTCATTTAGAAAAAGGGTACGATAGGTGAGCGCAGGTATGAAAATGCGCGTGTAAGGTTTAAATGAACAGGCATCAAAAGCTACGATCTACCTTTTTTCGTAGCCAGTGCTGCGGCGTAGCGTATAGCTACGAGCGCAGTTTTCCTTGAACATCCAGCGATTGCGGCTTCGCAATAGCCTATTCCAAGCTCTAAATCGAATAAAATCCGCCAACACTACAAAGGCTGCCAGGCGAGAAATAGAGAGGAAAATTTTCACTATATTGGTAGAATCTGGGATTTTGGATGGAGCTCCGTTCCTAATTAGAAAAAACGAGCATCAAGAAAGAACTTTACGATTTTTTGTGTCTGTCAAAGTTACTATGCCGGCTTTTCATTAGATGTCTGCTGAAAGTATAAAATTAAAAAGAAGTTTAATGACCTGATATCTAAGGAATCTTGGGAGGCAAAATAGTAAAACGATGGAAGTTTATTATAGACGACGACGGCTTTTGTAGAAGACTATTTTTAAAAGGCAGTAGAACGAGATTCTTACTAAGTATATGAAGAACTCCGCTTCAACATACATACATAAGTACATAAACTCACGCCTATTTCCCACCAGGGCAAGCAGAGACTATAGAATTCCATTTGCTTCGATCCTGACACACTTCTCTTGCTTCCTCCACATTCATCAATGGCTTCATACACGCACGCCGGTTCAGAGTAGATCGTATTAAAGCTTTTCAAATGACATCTCCAATTTGGTCATCGTAAGTCCTTCTCGGTCTTCCTCTGCCAGCCCTACCATCAATTTTCGCTTTATATACCGCTTTTGCAATTCTATTATCCTTCATCCGCTCTACGTGTCCAAACGAACCTAACATTCCCTTCTCAATCTTAGTCACTATATCGTCTTTTACACCACATCTCTGTTACGCTTCAAATGTGTTTAATACCAAAGTAACATAAATATAATAGGTGAACTAAATATTTTGCTAACGAATAAAACCGAGCCTCGCTAGATATCCTCGTATCTTTTGTTTAATTTCCGCGAAATGCGAAGCCTGTGTATTACAATTGTTTCATACAAACAGATACTTTGTACCTTGTTCTAGCTTTGCCGAGAGCTTTCTGTGCACGACCATATTGCAGGTATGTAACTTGTACGTTTTATGCAAAACATAAGTGTTCCCGCTTATTATATTACTACTTATGTCAGTTGGTCTATCAAGACTAAGTGGAATTCCGTGGTCTATACCTGCCTTAACGGGATATAAGAGTAGATTTGTTTATTTGCCATATATGTAATGTATAACAAGTTACAAACATATAGGTATAAATATGTATGGGTATAGGCCTCCTCTCTTTCACGCCATCCTTTCCGGTCCTGTGCAAGTCTCATCCATTGCTTTCCGGCATACCTCACAATGTCATCCGACCACCGGGCTGGTGGTCTGCCTCGATATCGCTTACCATCGCTTGGCCACCATTCCGTAACAGCCTGCAGGCAGCAGGTTTCTATATTATGTAGGCAATGGTAATGATATGTTACTATACAATCCGCCTTACAAATAAAAAAATAAACAAGCGGTATGTGTATAAGTATTTGGAAGCCAAGCAAAATTGAATCCAATGATCAAACAATTCGATTGAACTTTGCCTGACTGTCAAATATTTAACTTTTAGTAAGGCCAGGCGCGCACTACGAGGTTTTCGCTGCGCGGCAGAAAAGAGCAGCGGCATAATGTCGCACTGTACCTAATACTGCGTCGCTGCGGTGGCTCTGCCGTCAAGTGCGCGCAATACGCTTTAAAACTGTTTGGTACAGTATTACAGTGCGACATTAGCCGCTGCTTTTTACTGCTGCGCGGCGAAAAACTCGTAGTGCGCGCCTGGCCTAAGGCGGGTTATCACTATAACTGACAGCTGTTTCTGATACCAAATGATAATAATACGGGGATTGTCTTTGGGTGCACTTCCATAGTGCATACATGGATAATCGCCGGTTGGTGTCACCATCGCTTTTAGATAAAATTGTCTTTAAGGGGTTTCTACGTGTTGACTTCGGTCCTCCACACACAGCTTCCAAATGACTGGGTCTCTATATACTTAGTCCCAGGATAAGCAAATGATAGACTAATAATAATGATATTTTATACCAAATGTGGCTGTGAGTTGTTGTCTGACAGCCCTTTTGCAGACCCCGTTATGTACCTATTACGAGCATGAATTTGTAATGTATCTTCAATAATACATAATAAGGATTCCCGGAATCAGGAAAATACGTATTTGTGTTGGCTTATAGACTATACGTATATGTATAAACAGGTGAGAGCCTACAGCGGCAAATGTACAATAAGTCACGTCAAAATATAAAGACTTTCATAGTATTAAAGTAAACGATAAGGTAAAAATAGGTATGTTAAAATCCCGTAGGTAACTGTGGCTAAATTACTAGTAAGTGTACGTTTCACGAACTTTATGTATATTTATAGATCTTCAGATCGGATTGTAGGCATATTACATAATGTAACTTAAGACATTAGAAATAATAACATCCCAGTCCTGGTGAAGACATATCACAAATATAAAAAAAAATGTTAGTAGTAGTTAGTTAGTTTATATAAAGTATTATTGATTGATTGATTGAAATATCACTATGTGATCCCTGGCTTCGTTAGGATATTACAGACTGATCACCCGATTGTCCGAAAGTAAGATCTGTACTTCGGGAGGCACGTTCAACCGTTAGTCCCGGTTACTACTTACCGATGTAAGTACGTATTCGTTACAAGAGTCATGTCAGGGGCCTATGGCGGCTCAATAATAACCCTGACACCAGGTTTGCTGAGGTTGGTGATCAAGCTCACAATCCACACGATAGAAGAAGAATGACACAATAATATTAGACCGTGTACACGCGAAGAAAATCACTACCTACTTTCTCATTCGTTGCATGAAATTAAATCAATAAGATTTTGCCATTTTGATTACGGAACCAAAACGGAAACTCCGCGACTGTTTCCTATAAACATACTATTATTTTGAGATATAACTTTGATGTTTATTATATAATTATTATGTTTCAAATACACTGGTACCTCCAAACATTTAATTCAATATCAATATATCAGATAATGCATTAATTAAAAAGTACAATATAAATCTCAATTTAGATATTACGCGCAATATTCGCAAGTAGATACAATACGATATCCAATATTTCGAAAGTTCGGGTTTCCAATATGATAATTTCTCGCCAATTATTTAGCGCGAATAGCTAATATTCAGCGTATTCCGACGGCCAATAACGCGGCATTCGATAAGTTTATGGAAATGCAACAAACGGGGCTGCCGCGGCTAGATAAAGGCTTTAGGGGTTTTTCGATCCGACGCCGCGATCCCACCAATAAAATAAACATAATATCACCGCGAGATAATTTGAAAAAGAATTTTTACGAGCAACATCACGAATTGCGCTGAATATTTGCACGGTTATATTTTTGACGTAAAATTTTCCATTACCATCTTCGTTTTATAAATATTCGTATCGTAAACACTTGAGATATGTACCTGCTTATGCAGTGTTATTTGCTTTGGTAGGCTTCGGATCGTGTTGTATATCAATAACAACGTTTGAAACATTTATACATTGATTTACAAAGATTTAATTTATCAGAAACTTGTACTCAGCTGACTGAGTTGGCTCAATGATGAACTGTATTATTAATTGATATGAATATGGGTCATCCGGCGCTATGGATTATACTAGAAAGAAAGAAAGAAAATATTTATTTCCATATTGGACGCCACATTTACAAACTTACATTACAGAAATAAAAAAAAATAGAAAAAAAAAACAAAGACAAAAAGACAAATAATACAGACATTAAATACACAATGGAGGCGCCCAAAATAAAAAAAGGATCTCCCTCAGCATAATGCCGTGACACATGCTTAGCACGGGCCGCGGCGCTGGTATTATGGGAGACCTATCGAACGTGAAATTACTATATGTATTTAAAATTTAAAATATATACGTATGTACGTATGCTGTTTATGTTGTCAATGAAAGTGTACAAGATGCACGTGTATGTTACATTTCCGATTGCTTATTGAATAAATAATAATTGGGCGTTGGAGTCGGTCACGTCCGCAGGCTTACCCACGATACCCTACACGTAGCCCCTGGGTGGTGCTAATCGAGTGACACGTTTACTGGTGGTAGGCATTGGCCGTGGGTGGTTCGTTACCATCATCCAAATAAAGCCTTGTCACCAAAGCGACGAAACTAGGGTTCCGGCACGATGTCTGAAGAAGCTGCTAGGGAGAGAAGTTCGGGCAGTTGTACGGTCACGAGTATTAATATGTATACATTTTAAAACCATTTCACATTAACTTTTTTGACAAATTAAACCGTAAGTCTCATTAAATTTCAAATATGATAGTGCGACAGGGTTCTAGTGGGTACATGAAATTGCTCATGACTGTACTATGCATGCGTGTCGATTACAGTGCTCAGATGTACACAATGCTAGACTGACTGCATAGTGCTTCGCCCTACTGTACACATTTCCTCAAAACCAGAGTGAATAGACATTGGTGCTGGTTCCAATACAGTGGTACACACTATGCTGTTTTAAGTTATACCTGTCACTGTCCTATCCGCCGAAAAGGAAAGGGACGGGCAATCGCCATGTATTCAATTTATGGAACACACGTCACTTTTAGGCTGAAATTTAATAACGCTCCCAAAACTTTATATTGGCCAATAACCTAACAGAACTAAGTTGACAGCACACGTTAAACAAGTTGAATATCAGCGGGATGCGTATTTTATTCGCCCGGGTTGCTCATTCATTCACTCATTCATTTTAAAATTAACAGTTGTCAATCATTCGTCCCTTTTCGGGGGATAAGAAAATTACGGGTAAGTATAACTTAAAATAAAATTAGGAGGTGACGGCAGGAATCGGACCATTTAGGCACTAGGTATGTGTTTACCATCTTAGACTACATCTTCACTTACCATAAAGTGAGATTGTGGTCAAACGGAAACCTATTTTAATAAAAGAAGAAAATGTTATTGGATTTTTACCTGTGTAATGTTTATTCTGGATTAATCTGGATTGTATAGATAATTCCTTATAAATAGGAATTCAGCTATCTACAGACACGACTACTGGCCATGAAACTATTACAGAACAATACATATTATTTTTGCAACATCCATAACATAACATAAGACGACGACAATATCCAATTGGGGTTGACAGACGCACACCCCGGACACTTCATACAAAATAACCTCGTTTTACACAGCCCATACGATTGAAGACTAAACCCGAGGGGGGTGAGGTAAATTTAGCTCAGCTCTGGGGAGTTTAGAGTTGCCGTTCTATACCAACTATTATTCCTTATTCTATGACAGAGGTACATCCATCGCAAGTACCCACACCTCACCGAGCTTTCTGTTAGAGCAACGTGATAACATTATCCATTATCGTATACAACATTACACTTAAAATAAGTAATTGGTTAACTACAGCAATTGATGATATTATTATTTTTGGTCTTTTATTTACTTAACGGATGATATTTTAGCAAAATGAATGTACCTATACTATTGTTCAAGAAGTCATGAATAGAGTAAATTTTGGGCGAAAAAAATATACATTTTGATATGGGTACGAAAGTGCATCATTTAAGATCTTATCGTCATTTTTCGCTCGGGTTGATTATGTTATAATTCTGTGGATTCTGTTCTGTGGATAAACAATAGAAACGAAGAAAAAGCAGCATGAAACAATTTGGTGTATATTCACGGCACTTTATATTTTTAGGGGTTGTTTTAACAATAATATCTCGCAAGGCCCTAGAATTAATTTAAACTTTAAATTTAATTTGGTTGGTTGACGAAACTTTGCAAACTGTGATAAAATATCACCCAAAACAGCGGAGTGCCTTATCAAAGATAACACAGTGGGTAAAGGGCAACTGTCCTATAAGTTGGGGACTGAGTGTGTATTATTCCTTATAACTATGTTTATTTTTTTCATAAGTGTACTTACTTGGGAGATAGGTTGCTTAATTGGATATATCTATCAATTATTACATAAATATGTAATTATCAAAATGATAATGGGCGAACGAATTTAGTCAGTCACTAATTGCCGTAGAACGGACTCTCTCGTTGTGGTAGACCTAAGGACTTCTATGTCCATCGCATGATGAATTAAGTAATCAAGTATGCTCAAAAGTGACAGCTAACATTTCAAGGTTAGCCGTGCTGACGTCATCTCACCCTCCGTTGCCAAATTGTAAAAACAAATTATCTACGACTAATGTTTTCAATTTACTTTGCAAGGCAATTCTGAACTTTTAGTAAAAGAATTACTTCCAGTTTTAATCATTTTTATATGTGTGACACGTGATAGTAATTAAGTACGATAGTTAGCAATTCGATTCATTTTCAATAATAACATTTAAGCCCTTGAAATGTTGGAGATACAATTTTAATGGTAACAACTAATAACACTTACGTCATCAAACGGCTAGCAATGGCGGCTTTTCATAGGACTGAGCATACCTTGTTTTGTTGCACCATGATCGTGCTAACAGGAAAGGTATTGGAGTATAATGCACCACGCTGTTCTACTCTGCAGCTAAGGTATTAAAGTAGTGCTTTATTGTATACGTAGATATGCATCGAATCGAATGGGATTCTAACTGGGCTAGAAATTGTTTAGAGCATCAGTAGGATATTTCAAAGTTATATAAAAGCTAAAAGTGCCTGCGCAAGCCTAAGTCCTATTTGCAGCTTGTACAAAAGTATATTGCGTTTCTATTCCTATTAATACTTTTACTTGTACTTAAATGGAAAGGAACGCGCATATTTGAGCCGTTACGTTAGGGTTCGTTAATTAAACTTTCCAACTTAGTGCATAATCTCCAGTTTCCTTTTGGTGTGATGCTCAGTCGCAGGGCCACCACCTCCAATTCAGTTGAAGCCGATATAGTTTAATGTACGTACCATGTACATAGTGTACGTGTAAAGATTTTATTTGTACTGTACGTGCTATATAATAAGGAAGAAAACAACTAATTAACATGGCTCCGCTGCAGAGCATAGGTACTCCCCAGCGGAGCCAGTCAGTTTGCATACTTCGAGATGTTTTCTTCCTGTAAATTGAAGTATGCTGGGGAGTATGCTCTGCAGCGGAGGCACTTTAATTAGTTATTTTCTTTCTTATTATAGCACGTACACATAAAGTCTTTTCACGTACACTATTTACATGATTCGTACATTAAACTATATCGTCTTCAACTGAATTGGAGGCGGTGGCCCCGCGACAGAGCATCACACTTCCCCTGTATAGAGTTTAGTTTAGTAGAGGTTGTACCCATCGCTTTGGATCCGTTTAGATTTGTCCTAAGAGTTTGCTTACCACGGCATGCGACCACGGATGGCTCCTAAACATCACTATTTGGAACAATTTCAGAGAATATTTTCTTGTTTCATGCTTTTTAGAGCGTGATTTTTCCGTAGTCAGCTTTTAGTTTTCAAACTTACTTATATTTTTGTTTGGTAAAACTAGTAGACGGCATTGTAGGATTATTTTTCTGTAAGTAAATTTTTTAAGTTATTTTAAAGAGTTGTTTTGACTCTATTCTAAGTAATCACGTCAGAATGTGTAAGATTCGCATGTAGTACACACACTACAAATAAGGAATTTAATGTTCCCTAAAGTTTTATTATATGTTTATTGGGTGTGTAATAATAAATTTAATAAACAAAGTCCCGTGAAAGTTTCCGCCCCGAAGGAAGATTGGTCTAAACTTAGCGTCGCAATCTGTGTACCTAACGTCCTCACAGAAACAAAGCCATAGGGGCCAATTTATGTTTAAAATGCTAAATGGCAATTACACCCACATACAATATACATTTTATATTATCTTATATTCTCGTTACGTGCGAAAAGGAGCGTGGGATTCTGTTTGCGGTTATCTCGGTTATCCAGACCTATGTGGAGCTAGTATAATGATGGAAATAAATAGGTATTTGTATAATCTCATGAAGGTATCAACATTTCCTAGCGAATTTTCTTTTACGTTATCATCTATCGTTAGTAACGGTACGGTGTCACTATCACCTATCTAGGCCTCTTCTAAATGTACCAAATTCAAACTGGTCTAAAGTAATAATAATAATAATTTATTTTCAAAAGGATTTGTGTGTAGCGGTGCACTTAGATAGAAGTATCATGACGCTGCCGGGTCTGAGTTCTTAGCGGCTTTGGCCACCACTGGTGGGCACCGAGACTATTCTAGTAGCGTTGAAAACCCTGGAGGGCTATTTCTTTTCCCGATATCCCCTATTGGTGGACAATCAGTACCGGCCAACGGGAACATAGGTTAAAATTTATTTAGTAAACATGTTCTTTTTTAAATGTGTTTGAAAACTGCAACTTCACATAATTCAATTATAAAACTAAGTAATTAGAATTATTTACACTGCTGAAATATAATAAAGTGCTTATTTTTGTTGGATTTAACTTCGGGGCGCTTCTAGTTAAATATTGTCTCCCGGGTTTGTTTGTTTAACGACTAATTAGAGAGAGTTGCCGAAGTTGGCGCTTGCCGGTTGCCTGGAGATTCGGTGGAAGGTTACTGACTCTCAGTGGGACGACTACCTCGTAATTTGGCTGTCGAAATTACGAGGTTTGAGAGTCTGGTGTATCCAATGACAGCACTGGAGTTCGGACCTGCAGGCTGTGTACGACTACCGAGCGGCGCGGCGCGAATTATATCGAGGATTTCGACCAATAGACACAGCGAATGCTATCTATGTGGATAGACATCGTACTGCTATTGGGGTAAGCTCTCGATATAAATCGTTGCCGTGCCGTGCCGTGGCTGGTTTATTGTAAGTATACTATTTTAATGTTGATGCTTAAGCTTCTACGATGGATTCAGGACTGGGAGCAAACTAAACTCAGAATACTTTCAGCAGAATAAAACGGCCATGAGGCGAGAGAAGGATAGTAACATTTATACATCAATGGGGGAAGGAGTTGTCGAAAATTCTACCACACAAATGTCAAAATTATTCAAAACTCAGCAGAGAAAAAGTTCCGTAGCCTATGCCTAATTGCGATGGTGGTAACTCTTTTGTCTGACCCGAAAGGAGAAATCCCAAAAAACCTATGATAATTATAAATAAGCTACACGATTAATGATAATAGCACTGATACCCGCTTATTAGTGTTCTTAATTAGTAACTTCCTATTACAATTCTATATCGTATCATGTTTTAAAATGTATGTGATTTGATGCATTCCCTTAGCGCTTGCTTATATCCATTTCATCGAGCGGCGTGTGTTGATTCGCTGTAGTCGCCTAGCTCATCCAGTAGACCATGCCTGGAATCCCAGACATTCATTCCTGCATGGTTTTCCTAACAAAGCAACATTTCTACCTACTCAACTATGTGTAAACGCCGTTTGAAAGTTCCAGTCGGCTGCGTAATTTACGTTACATATGAACGGCGAGAGAACAACTCCACTGTCGGTTCAACTTGTAAGTCCTCGAGTTTAAAGGGTAAGGTGATATATCAGTCACCCAACATCACATCCACTTCTCACCACCTATGTTTAAGCCCCATGTAATACGGGGTGAGCCTATTGCTATTATCTGAGGCTAAATCCTGGAAACCACGTGATATCAATTAACTATGATTCAAACATGAATTCAAACTGATATAAAAGTCGAATTCAATGGTTTTGAAATGGGTGATTTCAATATAATTACTCTGTATAATTGATCGTGAATACACAAGACCAGACTGTGTATTTGGTGGAACGTTGCCTTTTCATAATTTGACCAATTATTGGCTAATATAATCCGCACACTATGCGGTCTAAATTGATACAACACGTAACAGTTGGGTTACTCAGATGTACGGTGCCTATACCGATCGAAAAAAACAAAACATTGGGTGAAAAAAAATTCGAAAAGTTTTAATTACTTAACGCCTAAAAGAAAACAAAGCGTTTGCTAAATTAAAAACTAAATCCTTAACTAAATACGTACTTACATCAATTCTCGTTGTTGTCAACTCCTGCTCTGTTGCCTAGTTTGCAAGCTAAATTCTAACACAACCGGCTTGTGAAATTAGTTACGTTGTCATAACAACAAGGGTCTCACACAACACGCTAGAACGCAGAACAACAAAGGGCAGGCTGATATAAAACGAGTCTTAGAACGAAAACTTCGCCATTGTTGCCGAGCATGGGCCCGCATTGTTCGAGTTATATTAAAGTGGGACTTTAATACTTCAAAGGATTACTGTTGTGGTCACGGCTGTATGGAGCCTCCGGGCGATTTAAATAAGAGCTATTTTAAATTAAATTTGCGTTAGTATTCCTGGCACTGTTCATTTTTTCTGTAATTTTGGTATCAAAAAAATATCTCTTGATATCTTCTCTCGCACTGTCTTTTACATAGCGTGGCGATATCAATATGTAATTGTAAAATCATATAAAATACTTACAACATTTTTCCTTCAATAAACTACTTACGTTTTCTAACAAAATTAGCGGCTATGACTCTTCCCATCCCGATTGGGCTCAAGAGAAGTGTGTAAAATTAGTAAAGACGTATTCAGAATAATAAAATACAAAAGTTTATAAAATATTGTTAGAAAATCGTCTAAGATATCGGCCAAAACTCCCGTCGAGAATTCCTTCTAACCCAAGCCTTAAAAAAAAGAAAAGTTCAGTCGAATCACCAACCCGCCATCGCGCGCGTTTAGGAACTTTAGAAACGTTATAAAACTCTGGTAAAACATACAAATCTCGCTTTATCAGCTTCCAGAGTACCGTAAGACATCCTGTGGGTTCACATTTTAAAATCGCGCTATTATATTTAGCTAGAAAAGATTAACTAATTGTAAAATTATTCAAATAAGTATTTTCAATTTGATTTCCAGTACGACTTACACTCTTCAAAGCTGTAAGAAGAGACAGGAAAATAGCGTACTTGTATAGAGAGCGGGCAGCGGTGGCGACGCAAGTACCCTCAAGTAGGCGCGGTAAGTCTCGTAAACGATGCAATACCTACACAAGATCCCTCTTACCTGCTCTCAACATTCTACTACCTCGACTGACTTGAATTTCAATGAATAGTTTGACAAGGGTATTTCTGGAAACTTTTGGGTACATCCTTAATATAATTATAATTAAATTTGTTTAGGTACTCGTAATGAGGGACGTTCCAGGCTATGACAATATAGTTGCCATAATTAAAACACATAATAACGGGTTCTTACCGCGTTTAAATGGGGATAGAGACTCCCGATGTGTCATCCCGTGATCATGGCACTTGCAACAGTGTCGAAATATCGGGAGTCTCATATCCCCATTTAAACGCGGTAAGAACCCGTTATTATGTGTTTTAATTATGATAATAACCGCGTAAACTTAAAACAATATAGTTGGCGCTGTACAGATTTTCCTTCGTGTAACCTAATTTCATGGATAACAGACACGCGTCTTTTATCTTTGTTTTTGGGTATAAATGATGACCCTTTTTATTACACACAGGCATAATTACATCTTCCACCCATTATTATTATGATCAAAATAAAGAGAAGCAATTTAAGTAGCAACATAATTATTACATAATTATGATCCAAATATCAAGCAACAATTATTTTGTATGTGCTTTTGCCATTACATTGTATTTTGGAATAATTATATTATGTGCCCGAGTAATGAGAAAATAGGTAATTATCACGTTAAAGAAGTAGAACGCCATCTATACAGGGTGTTAGTGACATCATAATGAATACTGAGGGGGATGATTCAGACCATTACGTATATTATGAGTTAATATCAAGTGGAATTTTCCGTCGCAAAATTCACATTTTTTTTAGTTTCTTTTTATTATTTTTAATTCTATACTTTTGAGATCGAAAATTCCACTTGATATTAACTCAGAATACTGAGCTAAATCAGCCTCCTCAGTATTCGTTACGATGTCACTTACACCCCTTACCAGTACATACAGGTAGCCATACAAGTAGGTATGGATGTTAGTGTGCACCGTAACGAATACTGAGGGGGATGATTCAGACCATGATTCTGAGTTGATATTATGTGGCATTTCCTGTCGGAAAATTTATGAATTTTTTTACGTTTTTTTAAATTATTTTCCGTTCCATACTTTAGCGACGGAAAATTCCACTTAATATCAACTCAGAATCATGGCCTGAATCGTCCCTCAAAGTTTTCGTTACGATGTCACTAACACCCTGTATTGTTTTTGGTGCACGTGGCCTGGAAAATCCCTCATCAACATGCTCGTGACAAAGCTTAAAAGCTGCTAAGGATATTTGTAGGCCTCCTCTCAACCAACTGAAGGGGGCGTTGTGCATTGCATACTACGCCACTTCGCTGTTTTATTGCTGTGAGTTAGTGGAGTTAGTGAACATCAAGTTCAAAAATTTAGAAAATTACAATACAATACAAATTATACACTTTGTTGCACCAAAATAAAAATAAATAATTACAAAAAGACTCTTAACTGTACATGGCAAATGGCGGTCTTATCGCTTAAAGCGATTTCTTCCAGACAACCATAAGGTGAGGAAAAATGTAAAAAAAAAATAAAGGTTGCGGATACAAACTATAAGTACAACTTACCAATAAATACATGCAAAGAAAAAATGCATGTAAAATTATACTATGATAGAGGAAAATTTATTAGTGTGTTTTAACTAACTAAATGTAGGTACTTAACTAGGTAAAATATATCTTCATCATCTCCCTAGCGTTATCCCGTGTTTCACAGGGTCCGCTTACCTAACTTGAAGATTTGACAGGTCCGGTTTTTTACAGAACCTACCTAAAATATATCTCGATATTTATAGAAAAAAACGATTCCTTCATATTTTCAGAAGTAACCTAATGGAATTAAATGTATCTTTCTTTCTTTTTATTAAATTTAAAACACGTTTTTAGCATTTAAATGCAAACAAGCCAGACATCGGCCTAGTGCTAATCCTAAATTACCTAGATCGAGGCATTGCCGGCTGGGTGCCTGAGATAACGTCTACCTTTTGAGCCTACACATGTCGGCTATACACCATTTCGTATAGAGGTAACACAAGACAGCATAAATGAGCATAAATTGTGGGTAAGTAAGTAGTTACGAGAATGATAATGGTGAAATCATCATAACTGTAATAATGCTAAAGATCAGAAAATAGTAGTTTTATTTGTTTTTATTAAAATTCACGTATGTAAAATTCAGGCCAAAAGCAACAAAATAGAAAAATTTAAGACGGGACTTATTGTAGATTTGCCCCATCTTATGGCATAAACTAGAGGACTCGCATCCGGTACAAAGGTGGGTAGAAAATTATGCTGTATGAACAACATAACATAAGCTCATAATATTATATCCCATATACATTATACTACACCGTAATATGGGGTACTCAGATGTACATCCATCCCGACTTTCTGCATCAGCAATTTCGCTTAAATAAGGGTTTAAAAATATGTTGGCTAGCTATGTTCTCCAACTAATTTTTTAAAAAAACAACACATATATATAATTTCAAAACTCAACTATTATATTTACGATGGACTTACGATGATCAAATTGGAGATGTCCTTAGAAAAGGTTCAATACGATCTACTCTGAACCGGCGGGCGTGTATGAAGCGATTGATGAATGTGGAGGAAGCAAGATAAGTGTGTCAGGATCGAAGCAAATGGAATTCTATAGTCTCTGCTTACCCCGGTGGGAAAAAGGCGTGAGTTTATGTAATGTATGTAACTATTATATTTTAATAAAATTTGTTGTAGTTAAAAAAAACTCAGAACGTAAACTAATAAAATTAGAATGTACTTAAGTAAAAATAGGTCCAATACAAAGTCTATTTGTAATAAAGTAGTTCGCAGTGGATTTTAATCTATTTAGATAGGTACTTAAACCTAACGAAGCCTAGCTTACAGTTCTATATTTAAGTGATTTTGGCCGTTGGAAAGCAATTTGACGTTATGGGTCAAATAGTTTCCTAACGGGAATTAAACTAGGTATTGAGCAATCATAGCCGGAGCGTAGTCTGGGCATAGCACATGCGTTTGACTGGTTAGTCGGTCCCGTTGGAGATAGGGATATCACTTAAGCTGTACGTCTATAGATGTAAAGTACTTATTATCATCATCACCAGCCCATTAACGTCCCCATTGCTGGGGCACGGGCCTTCCCTATGGATGGATACGGAGATCGGGCCTTAAATCATCACGCGGGCCCAGTGCGGATTGATGGTTATTAACGACTGCTAATGCAGCCGGGACCAGCGGCTTAACGTGCCTTCCGAAGCACGTAGGAGCTCGAGATGTTTTTTTTTGTGGTCACCCATCCTATGACCGGCCTTTGCGAAAGTTACTTAACTTCAACAATCGCAGACCGAGCGCGTTTATCGCTGCGCCACCGAGCTATATTAGTTTTTAATCCAAAATCCAACGCAAATATACTTTATAGCATCATAAAGAATAACAAATAAGAGTCGCCGTGGTAGCTCTATTGGAAGAACGCTTGACTCTCATTGTAAGGTCGCAGGTTCGAATATAGCACAGACATAAAACTATGATATTAATGCTGAGCGGTGAAGGATAGCAGTGACGAAACCCGCATACCTGAGAAATGCGTTTTGCTTGTAACAAGAAATTTGGCGATAAAACTACCAAATACTATGCACCTAGTTAAAACACTCTTATACATATATCTCCCTATCATTATCCCATTTTTCACAGGGTCCGCTTACCTGATCTGAAGATTTGACAGGTTCGGTTTTTTTATACATAGAAGCGACTGCCTGTTTGGCCTTCTAACCCGCGAAGGGAAAACCAGCCAAATACTAATTAGGTCACATACCTCCGAAAATGCATTTCTCGGGAATGTGGGTTTCCTCACGATGTTTTCCTTCACCGCTGAGCACGTGATAATGATTTATGATCCAAACATGAATTCGAAAAGAAATTTGACGATCATTGGTGTAGGTCTGTGCTCGATTCGAATCTGCGACCTCAAAGTGACAGTCAAGCGTTCTAACAACTGGGCTACCACGCGACTTTTTTTTACTTCCATGAGTATAAAAAGGACTGTAAGGTCAACATGCGCAATAATATTTCGGGGATCATTGAATTACATTCCGTAGGCCGAGGAACAATAGCTTACCTGTGCTAAATAATATGTTGGCGTCCCTTTTGTATTTGACAATGCCAAACAAAATACAAACGGTGGGCACTGGTCGCTATATTGGAGTTTATAATTGGATACCGAAGGATGATTACATTCATTGTACGATCATTATCATAACCTATTCGTTATTTAACGAAATATCTTTGTATCATTAGAGATGTATGTATGTATACTATATCGCGTATGTGTGTCGCGAGTGTCTGAGGTTCTGCGAGATGATGAATGATGTGTGAAAATTAAATATATTTTTATATTGTTTACACCTAAATTTCATATGTTTAATTATGTTGAAAGTTTATCGGCGCATTCGCACTTCTGCACTGTAAAGCTGTGAAATGTAAATAAATAAATAAATGTATAACTAGTCTAGTTTAAATGAATCTTTGTATCATGGAGGCACGGGTGCGTTTTCAATCTTGCCTCCGAATTTTCGAAAAACAAAATATACAGATCGATATTAGCATCAAAATGGTGGGACCAATGGCTTGGTTGAAATTCCATATTGTTAGATATTGTACTTATTCACTATTTGGTACATAAACTAAAAAAAATAGTACCTTTCTCATTCAAAATATATACACTTTAAACAGTGGTCCGGCCATCTTGACCTCATGATGGTATGACCCGACAAAATGGCGAACCGCAGCTAGATAACTGCTACATACATATTTAATACCTATCCATCACCTTTCAAAAACTGACATCAGATTGTAATTACATTAGGGAATATCAGTACCATTATGATGGTTTTAAATTTGCAAAAATCTATACTTATAATAAATCTGTAGAGAGGTCAATTCTGTACATTAAATATTTTTTCAAAATAACTATCAGGGGGTGATAAGTGATCGATACTGATGCCAAAAATGCAATCAGTAAAATTTTTGTCTGTCTGTCTGTCTGTCTGTCTGTCTGTATGTTCCTTATAGAAACAAAAACTACTGGACGGATTTTAATGAAACTTGGTACAATTACTCTTCACACTCCTGGATAGGTTATAGTATACTTTTCATCACGCTACAATCAATAGGAGCAGAGTAGTGAAGGGAAATCCTTTTGTATGAAAAATCTAAACCAGTCAAGTTAGACGTTTGAAATTTGGCATGCAGGTACTTTAGATACCGTAGAGGTGCACTAAGAAAGGAATTCCCGAAATTCCCACGAGAACGGGAATTAGCGGGAAAATCCTTTTGTATGAAAAATCTAAACCACTCAAGTTAGACAATTGAAATTTGTCATGCAGGTACTTTAGATACCGTAGAGGTGCACTAAGAAAGGAATTCCCGAAATTCCCACGAGAACGGGAATTAGCGGGAAAATCCTTTTGTATGAAAAATCTAAACCACTCAAGTTAGACGTTTGAAATTTGTCATGCAGGTACCTTAGGTACCGTGGAGGTGCATTAAGAAAGGAATTCCCGAAATTCCCACGGGAACGGGAATTAACGAGAAAATCCTTTTGTATGAAAAATCTAAACCACTCAAGTTAGACGTTTGAAATTTGGCATGCAGGTACCATAGGTACCGTAGAGGTGCACTAAGAAAGGAATTCTCGAAATTCCCACGAGAACGGGAATTAGTGGGAAAATCCTTATGTATGAAAAATCTAAACCACTCAAGTTAGACGTTTGAAATTTGGCATGCAGGTACCATAGGTACCGTAGAGGTGCACTAAGAAAGGAATTCCCGGAATTCCCACGGGAACGGAAATTAGCGGGAAAATCCTTTTGTATGAAAAATCTAAACCGCTTAAGTTAGACGCTTGAAATTTGGCATGCAGGTACCTTAGTTAACTTAAAGCTTAGTTGCAACAGGATATTGCAAAATTCCCACGGAAACGGGAGTTAGCGGGAAAAAAACATTTGATAGATGTTTTCAATTCAATTCAATTAAATTATTTATTGCATTCCATGTAGTACAATGGGGTGTTACATAGGCATAGGAACTAAAACATGGACCCTGTAGGGCACAGCAACGTTGAAGGGAAGAGAGGAAGTGTGTATTAAAATTAAAACTCAATGAACAATCAATTAAAAAAAAAATCAATTCAATCAATTGATTCAATCTAGCATGCATGCATACCTTAGTAAATATAAAGTTTATTTTTGACTGTATTTTGAAAAATGGGAGTTATTGGGAAAAAAAATTATGAATAAAATCTAAACTGCATAAGTTAGATGCTTGAAATTTGATATGCACTCCCACACACACAAAGATCTCTCTCTTATATAACACGCCACGCGGACGAAGTCGCGGGCAAAAGCTAGTCATTAATAATTTTTAAATATACATGCATCCAGTACTCTATTTGTTAGCTCATAAAATACCAAATATATTAGCCTTATATATTTCAAGCAACAGAAATACATAATTATTTTCCTTTGAAATTAAGCGTTAAGCACTTACTGCATACCGATTCATTTATATTGTAACGGATTATGACAACATCACGTCTGTCATTTACAAACTTTGCAACTAAAGAGTTTCGGAGTGTTACATGCATATATAAACTCATGTCTATTTCCCACGCGGGTAAGCAGAGACTAAGGGATTCCATTTGATTCAATCCTGACTCATTTCTCTTTCTTCCTCCACATTCATCGAACCATTCTCGAATGCTGTCGGGATTGGAAGGAACCTCGTCCGATCCAAGGAAACCCAATTCATTCACAACACATGCGGTACAGCACTTGCATATCGTGAGCTTCTCTTCTTCTATCGTGTAGGTTCTGAGATGGATTACCAACCTCATCAACCCTGGTGTCAGGGTTATTATCCGCCGCTAAAGGCCCCTGACATGGCTCAAGTAACGACTACTTACATCAGTAAGTAGTAACCGGGACCAAAGGCTTAACGTGCCTTCCGAAGAACGGATCATCTTAGTTTTTGGACAATCAGGTGATCAGCCTGTAATGTCCTTACCAAACTAGGGATCACAAAGTGATTTTTGTGATTACTCCCACTGGGATTCGAACCTGGAACCTCTGAATCGTGAGCACAACGCTCAAACACTGGACCACGGAGGCCGTTATAACGTGAGCTTATATTTTCATTTTATTATTATGACCTAAATCCTTAGAATGAAAAAGAACGTCTAGGACTCTGTGCACAGTTTTTCTTGCAGCTTCTTTTCCCCGGTTTTACAGGTTGTGAGAAGCTGCAGTAGTGTAAGGCGGATGAGACCTTCGTTATGCATAAAAATGACGATTCAAAGTGTAATTATGTTACCTACTGAATGAAGATATATTTTTAATTTGAATATCCTTAATATAAAAAATTAAAGTATTTTTTGTTATTGTAACTGATTCTTATGATACTATTTCTGTAATATTTTTAAAGGCCTGTGCCGTTCAGAAGCAAATAACTAAATAGGTATATTGCCTAGACCGTGATATAAACAGGATGATGCCGCGAAAAAGTTTTAACTGCCACCCATTTGTTATTTACGATTGAAGAATTTCAACGACAACATTTCCTGCCTTCTGCAATATGTCGCGTTATGGTATCTACGTGACAACATTATTATGATATGCATATTCTTTTTATTCTTTGTAGTTTGCGGTCTCTCGGGGATCCGACGTTAGAGGGAGTCGTAAACATATTTTTCGCAACAAGGGTCACCTTAAGGTGAAGAGTATAATATTTTGTTCCTCTTCACTGCACATAAAAAAAGTTTGCATCATAGCCGTGGGTTGGATGTTTTGTTATGACTTAAAACTCTATCTACTCCGTATAACAATGTATACTCTATTCCTGTCTAGTCTTCTTCTCCCTTCTCTCGTGTGGGTTGTGAGGTGGATTACCAACCTCATCAACCCTGGTGTCAGGGTTACTATTTAGCCGCCAAAGGCCCCTGACGTGGCTCATGTAGCGATTACTCACTTACACCAGTAAGTAGTAACCGGGACCAACGGCTTAACGTGCCTTCCGAAGCACGGATCATCTTACGTTCGGACAATCAGGTGATCAGCCTGTAATGTCCTAACGAAACTAGGGATCACAAAGTGATTTTTGTGATATTTCCCAACCGGGATTCGAACCTGGGACCTCCGGATCGTGAGTCTAACGCTCAACCACTGGACCACTGAGGCCGGTATTCCTGTCTAGTGACTAGGTGAGATCCCTCAGCACTCCCCATTTGTCCGGCCAAGTAGTTAATGTCATATGCGGGCTAATCTACGATAAGTTACGACAAAAAAGTCCTGTCAGACAAATTGTTTCTCCGCAATTTCTATAATCTTTGTTGTATTCTTTACAAATATGAAGGTTAGTAATGATAAAACATTACAATGTACGTACAGTCTTGAGTATTTCAACTTCAGTAACAATTGTACTGACAAATTATTACTACACCTACGCACTCCACGTAAGTAGGTAAAATCTAAAGTTTCAGTACAAAAAGCTTATTAATTAGAAAGTTGTTTTCACACGAGGCCGAGTGATAAAATAATTGAAAAGGTTCACGCGCCATCATATTAAGCGAACGGTGAATACCTCGTCAGAGAAAATATGAAGTTTTATTAATCTGTGGGCATTTCCCGTACGCCTGCTTTTAGTGTGATGAAAGTCGGTGCGCACAGTCCCCTGTGCCACATAAGTCCATTAACGAAATGGATGGCACGGAAATGAGAGCTCGTTTTTTAATTTCGTTGTCATGTAAATAATGCTAATAATGTGTCCCTTGTTACACAGATATTAATTACAGCATTTGTTAAATTAAAAAATGGCAGGTGCAGTCCGCTAGTTTGACGACGAGACGCGAGCCGACACGTTCGTGTTGGACTTGATTAATAGCATTACTCTAACTACCCACGTTTTGCCTTTTCAAGTAATATATTATGAAAATTAAAGCACATAATAACGGGTTCTTACCGCGCGGGTTTAAACGCGGTAAGAACCCGTTATTATGTGCTTTAATTATGATAATAACCGCGTAAACTTAAAACAATATATTATGAAAATAAATATTTGTTTTCTTCGTTAAAAATTTAAAACCCACCTTTTGTTTACAAGCACTCATGTAGTTTTATGAAAATTAGACGAGCAACATTTATGTAATTACTAAACAACGTCGTAGAGATATTGCTTGTGATAATCCTCTACAGTGAGGAGCCCACTTCAAGGTAGGTAACTTTTAAATTATGTCTCTGCTTCTCTGCTAACTTATTTACTCTTATAAGAAAGAACAAAATATAATTCCACTTTTCAGGTCAAGAGATAATGGCCTTTGATAACAACCTGAAAAAGCTTTCCGCTGTTTTGTTTCTTTTATCTTCGAGTTTACGTGAACTTTTCCGCAGAAATTATAACTTGCAAGATTAAATAAGAAGTTTTAATAAATTGCCCTGGGTTAGCTAGGATTACGGCTTAGGAGAATCTAATTTTTCATTTTTAAAAGGTACCGCTAAAATTGTTTTGGATTAACGTACCAAGGATTTATGTAAAAACTACGAGCAAATACATTTTAGCTTTGTTTGTAATTGAGTTTTGTTCTTGGAATCTCACAATTTATGAGCAACCGTAATAAATTAGTTAGTAAATAGTGATGAATAACTAGTGCACGTATTTTGATGACTCTTTAGATAACGAAAAGATGTGTGTCATGGGTACTAGATAGAGCTATGAATATTTATTAAACTTAACGAACTCCTATTTCGTATCCCATCGCAAAATGTAAAATACATGAGTGCACAATCTCATCTAAAAGTATCACATAAACGAAATTAATGTACCCTAGGGTAGATTAAAATATGATACATGTGACAGGTCGTTGTTTATACGCATGTACTCAATCACTGACATATTCATATCCCCTGCGTGGAATTGGGGACGAAATGAACGATTTTAAATTACAATATTGATATTATTTCGAGCGACAATGCTTTTCGACTCTTTTAGACAGAATTTTTAGAGAAAATATTTTATCAATAAACCGATTTTTCTTTTAGTACTGTACTGCATACTTCAGCAACTGAAACCATTACGATATTGTGCAAGTTTTTGATTTCGTTCAAAAGTCTTAGTTCTTAAAAATTACTCTTTCTCCTTTCAAAGGTTTAGAGGTTGGCTGTATTAGGAGGGCAGGTTGACGTTATATTATAATAATTAAAATCCCTGCTGTATCACCCGGAAAATCCGTGAGTCTTAAAAGAAAATGAGTGTTAAGGGCTGTTGGCAAAGTTCTTAATGAAAAAGAGGCGTGGTAGAGCTTCTTTTTTTAAAAAAAGTGTGCAAGTAACGGCAACTATAGCCGCACTTGCAGTCCGAAGCCGCAGCCCGCAGCTGCAGCCAACATTGCAAAGGTTATTATGCAAAATGTGTGCCAAAACGCAAGCCTCTGTACAGTTTTGTGCGCCGCAAACCGTAGGCTTTTATTTACTTGCCGCCCGGTTGCCTTTCCAAATGGTCGTGTGAAATTCCACATGACGAATTGTCAACTGATTGTGGTGCAATTTGCTAATTAAGGTTGTGCCAGCGGTTTGGATTTTGATTTATAACGGCATTCAATTTTTGAACGGCCGCGAGCGTTTGTGGGGTCACGCTTTTGATGGTTTGCGAATAATTGCGTTGGATTGAGAAAACATATTCAATTAACATTTATTTTTGAATGAACATTGTATCGTGGTTTACATTTTCAGGGAACATTTTATACGATATTATTTTCGCAATTTTATATACCTTTAAAATACCTTTAATTTATGTATTTGATGTTATTGTTTGACGTGGTACCTAGGTAAACAGTCGCTGTAGCCGAAACCACCCGGATCATATTATCATCACCATCAGTTTAATATATTCATCGTCTATCTTTTCCTGTCGATATGTAAAGAAAGAGGGTTAGCGGTGTCTATCGGCACGTTATATTCTAGTGGTTGAGCGTTGGGCTCACGATCTGGATGTCCCGGGTTCGAATCCCCGTGGGGAATCAAACATACAAAACGCTTTGTGATCTTTAATTTGTTAAGGACATTGCATGCTTCTTTGAAGAAGAAGATTGCATGCTGATTACCCGATTGTCCGAAAGTAAGATCCGTGTTTCGGTGGGCACGTTAAGCAGTTGATCTCGGCTACTGTTTACCACAGTAAGTATGTAGTCGTAACTTGAGCCATGGGCTATGGCAGCTCAATAGAAACAATACATTACAGTATTGCACCAAAATAAAAAGAAAAAAATACAAAAAGACTCTTAACTAAGTACATGGCAAATGGCGGCCTTATCGCCCCTAAACCCTGAAACCCTTCTATATATTATTTTTTTTACCAGTCTAGCAACTACATCATCTCCCTAGCATTATCCCGTATTCCACAAGTTCCGCTTACCTAACCTGAAGATTTGACAGGTCCGGTTTTTTACAAAAGCGACTGCCTGTCTGACCTTCCAACCCGCGAAAGGAAAACCAACGCAACACATACACACATACATACGTACATAATTTAATAACAATACTGGCACTCTGACCTTTCCACAACTTTGCTAATCGTCAGTCCTTTTATACAGCTGGCGATCCCCTTTGTTCCTCCAGTTGGGTTTTACTTACGTCACCAATTACCTAGTTGCCAGTGCCAGTTACCAGCTAATAGTGGTATTAATTTGTTGGCATGCCTCGCCTATGTTCCTGTCACCTCATTCCCTAAATTAATGACAAATAGAGTCCCACCCTGACTTGTAAGGCTCGTTTTACATTACAATCAGGGAATTGAAGGTTATTGTGTCGTAGCTTTAGTGTGCGTTCAATGAACAGTGTTACTATAAAGTGTAATACACGTATGTGACATGTTATATGTCGCGTGAGTTAACGAGAATGAATGGAAGATTTGTAATTGTAAAACATTATGTGTTAACAGCCAGGTCTAGTGGTTAGAACGTTAGGCGATCTTGAAGGTCCTGGTTTGATTCCCGATGGTGACATTGTCGAAATCACTTTGTGAGACTGGCCTTTGATAAGGATATTGCAGGCTTGAATCACCTGATTTTTCTAAAAAGTAAGATGATTCAGTGCTTCGGAGGACTCGTTCAGCTGTTGATCCCGGGTATTACCCGTAAAATACATCCACCATCCCGCAGTGAAGCAGCGTGGTGGAGTATTCTCCATACCCCACTCGGTTGTTAGAGCCTGGCCTGTGCCCAGCAGTGGAACGCCTATAGGCTGTCATGTCACAACATAGCAATGTTGTGCTAGCAAAATTGTATGAAATACTTAGATGTATTCCATAGTCTCTGCTTACCCCGGTGAGAAATAGGCGTGAGTTTACGTATATATGTATGTGTACGTAGATGTAATTTTAAATGATGAATGATGATCTCTCCGACCGATTTCGGCCATGGCGACCACTTCGTCTTAAATGATGACTCTATCAGACTGTATAATTTATTATTATGATATTTTCCAGTGAAAATCTTTTCTAAAAGTCCCTCTATTATATTATCTCCCAATAATGGGTGTCTAAATCTTACATGTTTTGATCTAGTTTTGATAGTTACCATAATATAATACAAAGTTACTATAATAGTAAGTAATTGTGAAATAGATGACCGAAATCATAATAATTTTAACTTAAGAGCAAAAATCAAATAAAGACTTTAAAACAAATTAAAACATAATTACCAAAGAAATTGAATATTAATTGAAATATTAAATAAAATTGAAATTGAAATATTTTGATTTGAATTTAATTAATTATTGAAAAGACACAGATTAAAAAGATAAGTATTGTGTTTTGAACACTTCAAAATTTGGATGATTATTATAATTATTTGTCACAAGTATAAATGTAACATGACTTGCTTCTGCTCGACTCGCTCGCATAAAATTCGGGGTAACACGATTCTCTTTTTCTAATGTACCAATTTTTAGCTTCTAACCTTGAAAACATGCCTCTTTAACCTCTTCTCAAACCGCTTTACCTCCTCTGACCCACATTCAACTAAGAAGCTCTTGTCGCTCTATGTTTGCTTACACTAAGAATTGCTTGCTGCCGCTTTATAATACATACTTAAGACTGAGGTCACTCTTTTACGTGTATCCTCGGCATACGATGACTTTGACTACTAACCCTTTGTACCTGGAATTGCGTTCCATGTCACTTACAACCGACCAGCGTATGACCGGTCTCATTGTGCATGACATGTTCAACCTTGGTCTATCTACAAAATCAGTTATTCGGACATATAGCGGGAATCACTTTCTATATTATAATTAATTAACTTGTAATTAATTATTTAACTATATTTTATTAACATTGTATTTAGTAATAATAATCCAATTAAATAAAGTAGTAAAACTTGTGACTCGATATTTCCGCTATAATCCAGCAGAATTAGCATTCAAGATGCTAATCATAACAGTAAACTGTGTGCAATATTTTTATACTTATTACATATAAAATTTATTTATTGTATATCTTGTGTTTTCTTTTCTTTGGTCCTCGAAATTAGGCTGAATACTCCGTGCACAACTCAACAACAAAAAAAAATAAAAATAAACGATGCTGTTTTTTTTTTTCAAATTGTATTCATGTGTTATGTATATTTTTTGCCTTTGATGGGATTGCTCTTGGGCCCAGACTTGCCCGAAGGCATTGACGAGGCCTAAGATGGAGCTCGCTCAGAAGGTGCCTCTGTTCTGAAGTTCACTCTGTTATGTATGATTTATAAAATTAAGTTCTTAAGCAATAGAGTGTGTTTGATTTGATTTTAAAAATTCTATATTTATTTTGTATTTGTATTTTGTATCCTTGCTTTGGCGCAAATTTAATGAAAATAGATTCAATAACCATCAATCAATTTCATGTCGCTAACAGCATTGGTATTTAAGTGGAGTAAATTTAATAAACGTCTTTCCTCAATATGAGGAATTGAGTTAGTATAATTATTATTGAAAAGCATAGTGGCTTAGGCGGAAGTACTTTCAGAAGTTGTGCGTAGGGGATGTACGCAACCAACCGTGTAGCGTGGCGAATACATAAATACTTATTAAAAAGTAATATACAGGGTGTTAGTGACATCGTAACAAATACTGAGGGAGTTGATTCAGACCATGATTCTGAAACAAAAAAAAACATGATTTTTCCGACAGGAAATTTCACTTGATATCAACTCAGAATCATGGTCTGAATCATCCCCCTTGGTATTGGTTACGATGTCACTAACACCTGTATATTATGTAGTTATAATTTTTTATTCGCCCATCCCCAGGCGAAATGCCTGTAACCAGTAGTGTAAAATATGTCAGGTGGTTGGTTGTAGAAATATTTTTATTAAGTATATTTAATATTTAAATTTTAATATTTTATTTCCCCGTAATTCAATTTTAGAGCGAGTTTCAAGTGGAAAGAGAACAATGGTAGTCTTTCAAATCATCGTTTGCGGTTACTTACGACGAAAATTGCATGCTGTGGCGAGAGACACTTCATAGTGTGGCCTATAAACTCTGCAGCGTTAGTAATAGGGAATACTTTTGCGTGGGTCTGTTGTGTGAGTTGTGTATGTGCGGGCCCCATCCAATTTACCACACCAATCAACTGCGGTTAATATGCTTCATGCGGTGTCATCTAGTGGCTCGACAACGTTGCTTCACACTCGTGTTATGCTTTGTTTTAATTTAAAAATATCTCCTATTCCGGATCACATAAAGGCGACTGTTGGTTGTAAATGAGAAAATGCTTCCAATGGAAGTTTCTGTAAAAAGTTCAATTTAATTGGATGTCTCTGCGCTTGTCTAATAATGAGCGGTATTGAAATAATTGGTACCTACCTTCCGCAAATATAAAAGTTGGATATAGTGTTAGTTTTGAATTTGCAGCTTTGTAACTCTTATCCCTGTTTCCGTATCTTGTTTGTGTTATCAAATATAGTAAACGAGGTCATTAAAAATAGCTATTATCTATAGGGTATACGAAAAAAGTATTCCTTAACCATTACTTGGGAATTGCATTATTTAAACCAAGAATGGCTTAAAATTTTAAAGTAGTTTGGAATACATAGACAGACAAACTTTAGTTCAGTATTTAATTGGCAGTACAATCTGCGAAAGTTAATGTATTAGGAGCATTCCTGGCGATTATAGAAGACAGATTCAGCTAGCTTATCTACTTAGGTAAGAATAAACTTCATGAAATTCCAAGTAGGAGCTGTACTCTCATCTCACGACTGAACTATTTACGAAGATTCCAATTCCGTTTCTGTACACAAACTAAAATAAAGCGTTGAAATAAATGTCCGATTTTCATATTTTAAGTGGCTCTGAAGTATGAAACAGCAGGGCAGTGGCTCAACTTTGTCGTGCCGGTATAGTGGGCAGAGAACGAGCTACGGAAAGTTTAGTCTCCTATTTCTGTTGCTATAGTCTACAGCTGAAGTTGTTCCGCTGTCGTGCGCCAATTTATGCATTGGACTCGCCGAGGTTTATGATTTAGACTACTTATATTCAGATTAGAGTGACGTAGATTAAAATTGTTCGGAACTTTCCCAGATTTTAGCCAGATTTGCCAGTCGTAACCAAAATTGTTTCAGATATGAATATGCTTTGGAAGCGTGGAGTGTTTACTAGTCTTTTTCACTCGTGTGGGTTGTGGGGTCAATGATCTCATCAACCCTGGTGTGAGTGTTATTATTGAGCCGCCAAAGGCTTCTGACATGGCTCATGCATCGACTTCACATTTACTTAGGTAAATGGCCGGGACCGATTGTTTATCATGCCCTCTGAAGCAAGGATTACTTCATCTTACTCTTAAATAATCGGGTGATCAGCATGCTATGTTTTTAAGATCTCAAAGAGATTTGATTTTTGTGATATTATCATGTCTCCACCCAGAATCGAACCAAAAGCTTTTGATCGAGAGACTAAACGCCGCCGAGTGTTATAAGTAAAGTGTACTAGGTTGAAACGTACCTATTGGTGGTCGTGGGTTACTCTGGATAATTTTTATATTACAGAGACCTACGCTACTACACACGTGGAATTAGAAATTCACTTTTAATTTTAATAGGTACCTACTTATTTACGCAAAGTAAACAAACATATTCTCTAACTTCTCACATTTTGTAACACAATAACAACTCGACATCAAACACGGTAACAGAAGGGGCTCACTTTTCGCAGGGTTAAAGGACTTATGTTAAAATAAAGGGGTATCAATTGCTGAGAGGGTGCTCCGGAAAGTGGCTGAATCTACATTATAATGGTAAATGTAGTCGCCGGGAAGTTGTTAGCGAGTCCCTAGGACCTCAGTTTCGTAATTATTCTTTAACAAATTCCTAAAATTGCGAATAGAACTTGGAAACGCAGAAGCTTTATTGATTTAACTCAGCCGACTTTACGTAAAGTTACATGATCCAATTTGCAATTTCTTCAAAGACATTCCCCATGTTGGGGCAATTATAATTCCGAGTCTGGCGTGATGATGATTACATCTGCTGTTTCGATGGATATTACTCTTTTCAAAGGGAAACTTGTCTGAAGTGATTATTATTACGAATGTGGTGATGTACCCGTATATGGCTCTACTTCTGAGTTGAAAGTCTGTTCTAGTTCTAACAGGTAATTTAATACTGCGGCGTAAAGGCCATAACGACAAGAGCGCTGCTCTTAGGTAGGTCTTTAAATATATTTATAAAGAAAAGCAGCGAGTTGAAAAAGGTAGTTTTGATTGTAAATAACTTTTTCTTAGTTTTCTTCTTTCTGAACCGGTAGGACACATACCTTCGAAACGCATTTTTCAGGAATGTGGGTTTCCTCACGATATTTTCTTTCACCGCTGAGCACGTGATACACATTTATGATCCAAACAGGAATTCGAAAAACGATTTCGAAAATCATAGGTTTAGGCACGTGCTGGATTCGAACGCAGGCGGTCGCAGGCGTCTCTGAAATTCTTCCGAGTAGTGTGATGTTTAGAAGATGGCCGTGGTCGTATGCTTATCTGTCCTAAGAGTTTTGCTTACCATGGCATACGACCACGGCTATCTCCTAAACATCACACTATTCGGAAGAATTTCAGAGAAATATACCTATTTTCTTGTTTCATGCTCTTTAGAGCGTGATGTTTCCGTAGTCGGGTTTTAGTTTTTAAATCAATCAATCAAATATACTTTATTGCACACAACATACAAAACAAATTTACACAAATGGATGATAGATACAGTACAATCTGGCGGCCTTATTGCTAAGCAGCAATTTCTTCCAGGCACCCAGTGGAAAGGAAACATACATTGAACTGATATTTTTATTGCAAAATGTCCACACAGGGATTCGAGCTCTCTGGATCGTGATTTTTTTTTTTTTGACGTGACTTATTGTAGATTTGCCGCAGATGGCATTAACTACTTGGCCGGATCTGGATCGTGAGCCGAACGTTCAACCATTTGACCACGGGGATCGGAATACTAGAATGAAAGATATAAACGTAATAATCTTTTATGACTTCTTAACACCTGCACTGAGAATTTCAAGAACCAACTTTAGGTCCCGAGATTCATGTCTGCTTAGAAACTGTATAACAATTTAAATTATGGCGAAATATTAAATTTTCTAAGTTCCCTCGGATAAATCTTGGGAATTCCTCTAAGTTACCGAAAGCGGGAACTAGACTTAACCACGGGAACTAGTTTTCGCATAGTTAATCTCAGGTAACCCGGTAAGGATTTAAAAAAAAATACCATAAGTAATTAAAGTCTTTTATTTTTTAAATGTTGTTTATAAATTAACGCTCTGAGAAACGAAGGTTCATCGTTTGTTGGATATAGCGACCACTGAAAATTACAATTGGAAATATAGACGTGAGTGTATTTAAAAGGGTGCTTTACAAAACAACACAATACCTCCGAGGTCTAGTGGTTAGAGCGTTAGGCTCACGATCTGGAGGTTCGGGTTCGATTCCCGATGGGGACATTGCCGAAATCACTTTGTGAGACTCTACTATGTTTGGTAAGGACTTTGCAGGCTTGAATCACCTGATTGTCCGAAAAAGTAACATGATTCCGTGCTTCAGAGGACACGTTAAGCTGTTGGTCCCGGCTATTGCCGTAAGACACGGACAGCGTGGTGGAGTACGCTCCATACCCTTCCGGTTATTGACGGGAGGATTGTGCCCAGCCGTGAGAAATAGAAATACTCTTTATTTGCTTTTGAAAAGGGTACATTATTATAGGAGAGACGTATAGAGGCTGGTTATAAATGTCTATTTTAATGCTTTACGAATTATTTTGGTTTTGTTGTGAAGTAAACAAGTACATAATTATTAAATATCTGGATTTAGCTATATAATTTCTAAATAAATTAACAATGGATTTAGCTAATACCACAGGTTAAAACAAATAGAAGATTCTCACGGCTCTCGTAGTAGGAGAAGCATATAAAAGAGGTTGCTTAATACAAATAAGGAGTAGGTACCTGACAAAACGTGAATCGATATTATACGTAGAGACAACTTTTTAAACTAAGGCTTTTTAAAATTATGTGCGGAGAAATCTTTAATAAAGTCTGTTTGATAATGAAGTTGAAGGAAGCGGGGATGGCAGGAAGTTCGGATGAACGCCAATTAAGGCGACTTCAAAGTCACCTAGAAGAGTTAGCGGACCAGCAAAGGCATAGCAAATGATTGTAAAGATTCTTTGGAAAGTTTCAAAGTCCATTTGTGAGATGAAATATTTTATTCGTATTTTGAATTTGTCGATTTATTTTACGAAGTCTGTCGTAATTTTGGTAACAGATGACGGAATGTTTTAGAACTGCGTATCAAAAAGTTTATATTGAAATTACGTTGGTTTCAGGTGTCTGTTGCTATTTTCTCGTCTTATCTTGCGAATGGTGTGAGTCTATTATATAATAGACATAATATAATATACTTACTAGCAAGTAGAAGTAGTAGTTAAAGGCAATAGGCTGACCCAATTGCAATTTGCAATTAAAGTCACTTGATGTGTTAAGGGTGCAATATAATAACGCATTTCGGGTTCTGATGGGTTTGCCGCGATACTGAAGCGCCTCTGGAATGTTCGCGGAGGCACGAGTGGACGGTCCATGCAATCTTGCGTAAGCGAGTTGCTTCACTGTTGGAACGAGTGCGCGGCAGCTCCAACAGAATCCTGAATGCGATTGCCGATAAATACGATTCGCCCTTTATGTGCCACCTGATTGGAATGGCGGGCGGATTTAAATCCAAATATCGTCCACCTTATTTTGTAAACTAACTTAGTATGTGAGTTTTTGTTACTAACCCTATGAATCTTATGATGTCCGAATAAAAAAAAAATATTTGATTTGATTAAGGGTGTAGGGACCCTAGACTAGTTCTCAACCGTTACCTAGATGGCGTATTCGTGGCGTATGGCGTATTGTAGATGCGCATTCGTTGTAAAACGTTAATTATTTACCACTTTACAAATAAAAAATAAACCAGGAATGAACGCGAATTGAATCCAATTATGATACAATTAGACTGAACTTTGCTTGGCTGTCAAATACTTAAACCCACGGTCATCCCTGGGTTATTTTTTATTTGTAAGGTTGATAGTCTTTTTCTCATTTACCATTTACTTCAGAGGCATCATTTTATCGTATACAGCGAGGGTCCCAACACCCTCAATAGGTGAGCAAGTGAGAGTGACACACGAAACAAATAGATAAACATGCCGAAATTACGACGTAAATGAAATACTGAACGCAAAACGCGGTAAGTAAGTACTTAATTTGACAGCTCAATTCTACTTTTATTACTCGAAACCACAGCATCTTATACAGCCGCAATCTAGACCAAATTGGTGCGATACTATCTTTTCGACGGCTGATTGTACTATCCTCCAGTGCTGTAATATCACTTTTTATACCTTATCTCTCTGCAATGCGAATAGACTTGGCAACCAGCCCGGATGTCCTCTTTACACCGCCGCTCATCTTTTTGAGAATACACTCGAAACAAATTCGAATATTTTTCTGTACGGTTTTCGTATTAATTTATGCACAAGTATGCCAAAACACAAGTTTGCTTTTATGAGCTTTTAAATTGTATGTTCATATATTTACTTTAAGCTAATATAAAGGTAGTAACAGCCGTCTTAATACACGTCAGAAATATCTCGTATCTCGTATTGGGGTAATTTATATTTTATTTTATTACTAAAATGATCAACATTTAAGCGAAATGTTATTTGCAGACTCCATCGGGACCCTCTGATGTTTGTTTACAATCTTAAAGGGACATCTCAAGGCGAACGAGATTAAAATATCACTGTGAGGTACCATAATTGCTTTAAGAGGCCTACATTTTAATATAATTATATTTGAGGAAAGCGTTTTGCTCGTTCTAGCGTTCAGTTTCTATGATACATAAGTATCTCCTTCGTATTATTTTTTGTAGGTACTTAGTAATAAATTAAGTAGTTGTATATATTTGTAACTTGTGACAAGTCGATACTTGTCATAAAACACTGATTACTTATAGCCTTAGTCAGTAAAAGGAAAAATCCAGATAACATCTCAATTTACTTGTACACTAAAATAAGAAGTTTTTCTGTCTGTCTTTCTGTTGCAGTGGTGTTGTTTATATTTGTATCAAATTAAGGCTTACCAAATATTGTCGTCCCTGTTAGATATTATACAATAAGTATACAAGTTAGATAAGTAGGTATTTAGAAGTTATTAACAAGTCGTTTTCTAACAAAGTCAAGTTTTGTCAAAATTAACTTAATTTAAGCTTTTCTAGAACTATTGACAATAGGAAGTACCTAAATTATTTCCGTTGAAGTTGGTGTTTCTTTACATGATTTATGTAGTAATTGCTCAATAAAGTCATTAAGGTATACTACATAAGCTGTGTGAGATAATTAGCTGATAATTTTTATATCGCAATTTGAAGAATTAAATGTTTGAAATGATACTTAAGAAACTCAGTTCAATATTTTCATTCTTATTACCCCTTTAGTTATGTGGTAATTATTTAATTTAGTAAGTATGTAAATATTTTACAGAAATTGGATGCCAATTAGATATATTCGATGAAATCCCGGCTTAATCATGTCAGCGTAGCAATAAGGGCCTAGTTAATTTTGCTATTAATTGGCACTCCTTTGAATTGTGAGTTATTACGCAAACTACTTCTAAAGAGAATCTCCTCAATAAATAGGCTTATAGTACGTTGCAAGTATTGTTGAAATGTTGGTGGGTACTTAAGTAGGTATACCACGGAATAAAAGAAATAGGTTGGAAGGGCCAAGTGAGAGCGTAATAAATAGTTCATACTTTAAATTTGCACTCCACCCGTCCGCAACCTTTATGATGCACAGACCTCCGCGATAGTTTATTAAAAGGTCAAACACCTGCTGGGCGAAAAATCAAATATCGACTATCATGCAAGAAGATCCCTCATTATCACAGGAAAGCTAAAAACATTACTAAGAATGATCGGCTACTTATTAAAAAAAAAACCTTTTTAAGTATGCAATATCTTTTGTATACAATTGCAGCCCTACAATTGTACAATTGTAGCCCTGTTATTGTATTTACTTATCACATAAAATGTACATTGCTGGTAGAGTGGAATTTGAGAAGCAGTAGAGTTTTCGTAGTCGGTTTGCAGGGGTAGTAGTAAAAGAGAGCGGGTATGAACCGGCGACAACAGGTATCATACAAAATGCGCGTTAGGGCCTATCCATCCTCTTTTTTCTATTCCGTGAGGTACACTCACGGGCTTAATGAGTGCTTTAATGTTATACTTTCAACAATAAGTCTCTATAAGTTCCTTCAAACCATTTGTAGTAAGATGGGATGTATTAATTATAAGCCGTCTGAGTGTTTTATGAAACGATACGATAGATATTTATTACATATTATATATTAGTTCATAATTAAGGTACCCAATGACGATGCCCAAGACAGACATGGTTGGAAAGAAATGGGGGAGACCTTTGCCCAGCAGTGGTACATAAATTAGACTACAGAAAAAAAGGTACAAGGAACAACTGTTACAAGACCTCATCATCACTAATTTAAGAGCCACGGTCTTGTCGACGTAGCATTCTTCATGTAAATTTTTTAGGGAAAAATAGGGCAGTGTTTTCCTCTTGCCTTCCGCTTCTTTAGGTACTTAAACCTGTAAGTAGTGAAAAAAATAAAATCACATTCTGATGTGATTGATTTCAACAAAACCTCGATTTTAATATTACCTAATATCATTCATTTTGCGTAAAATAGGTACTTTTTTTTTAATGGAATTAAAACTAGTGTTATAACGAGGTTTTGTTAACAAAATTCTGATCCTTACGAGATTTTCATTATAAAGCGACAGTATGCAAATCAAATTCAAATTGAAAAATATCTTTATTCAGTAGGTAACATAGTTACACATTGAATTGTCATTTTTTCTTAGCAAATGTCTCGTCCGTCTAAAACTACTGCAGTTTCTCACAACCTGTATAGCCGTGAAAAAGAAGTTGCAAGAAAAACCTCGGTATAGGCCCTAGAAGTTCTTTTAAAAAATATAATTATATTATTATACAATTTAGTAATTTGGCTGCCTAATAACAGTTCCCAGACAGCTAATCCCATGCATTCATATCTTCTAAATAATCACTAACCGCATAATAACAAAATATGACGAGTAATAAGCGCACTTCTGAAAGAAAGTTTTTAGGTCGTACCTATACATATATGTATACCTACCTTAAAGAATGGTTATTAAACTGATAAATTAAATACCTATCTGTCTAGATTGATAAATGATATAATCAGCCTTTAAGGCCCATTTAGCCGGCTATTCGTCGCACGCAGTCTACTTTCATGTAAGTTTCCTATCATTAATAATAATTATTTATACCCGAACAATATAGCCTAAGTGGATCGACCTATTTATAGAACTTCGGTCGTTATTTCATGTCACAAAGACAACTTCGATACTTGTACAGAAACTCCAGTGTATTTTATAACAGAATGTAAATTTCATTATACCTATTGAATTTTTCTTACCGTGATTTACATTTGGCGAGTTGGCAGTGTCTGTTTCAGATCTCATTCTTATGTTAATCTCACCGTCCGTCCGTTTATCAGCACTATTGTTCAGCTGTTATTCTCAGCCACGCCAATTTATAGAAATACCACTTTTCTACGTCATGAAAAATGTCTAAAAATATACATAGCTGATTATGGAGAGGAAATTCAACGTTATCAGAACAGTACTGCTTATTTCTCGTTAAAGATTCTTGGAAAACATTTTCTCGTTTATATAAAATATGATTCTAATTATCGTATCAGTATTGATTTTTATATAATTGTGTTTTGTTTTCGATGCTTTATAAACCCAGTTAATGAACTTAAGAAACTAAATTACACAAAAATTTTAGCTACACTGATTCGGAAACTTAGTTTTAAAAAGTTTATCATTATGTCTATGGTATTCCCTTGGCCAAAAAACAAAAGATAAACGTAAGGTATTCTTTTTTCAAAGCGATAGCCATTGCTACCGTTGCCATAGCAATAGAAAGTGGTTCTCTAGGTTGGTCTATAGACCACACCTTAAACCGTTTAGGCTGGAATTAAATTACGGCTTGACGGGCTTTTTGTCGATGGGTTATTGATATTGGCTCGATGGGAACGTTGCGTCCTCAAAGCGGATGTACCGACAAAGCCTTGTTAAACGTAATAACTAGAGGGTGGAGCTTAACGTCCTGTGTACAGGTAAAATGCCTTCACAGTTTTCGCTGGAAGCCTTTTAACAATTTTGATGTTGAATTAGGCGTGTAAATATACTAAGCAAATACACAACGTGGCAGTGATACTGAAGAATATTGTTCATGAAACTGTTTTATATCCGCTTTATAATGTTTTCGAGTATTTGAAATAACATAAGATAATAAATATAGGTACTTTATTGAGCACAAATAACGCAAGGTACAGAAAATTGGCAAAAATTTAAAAAATGCAGCAAGCGGCTTTATTGCTGAAAATTAAATGTGCTTTCTCCAAAGTATATTTCAATTATTCAATATTTTATTGAAATCAATGTTATTTTGTTTGCCCCCGTCTGTACAAATTCTTAAATCTTAAAGCGGATTTCCTCATTTTAAATGAACTTTATCGATATAAATTTATTGTTTCTGATTGCAAAAATTAATAAGCGTTAATAATTTCAAAAGGATTATAATTATTTTTGTTATTATTTTCGTGATTTGATTACGTAAACTGATAATTAAAGCACATAATAACGGGTTCTTACCGCGTTTAAATGGGGATACGAGACTCCCGATATTTCGACACTGTTGCAAGTGCCATGATCACGGGATGACCCCATCCCATTAAAACCCCATTAAACGCGGTAAGAACCCGTTATTATGTGCTTTAATTATGATAATAACCGCGAAAACTTAAAACAATGTACGTAAATTGATTTTGATTTTCGATATTAGACATTGTTAAAATCTTTTACTGTGTTTTTGTTTTAAAAACTTGATGTGGTCCTTAGAAACGGTTTAGTACGATCTACTCTAAACCGGCGTGGGTGTATGAAACGATTAGTAAATGTGGAGGAAGCAGGTTAAATGTGTCAGGATCGAAGCAAATGGAATTCCATAGTCTCTGGTTACCCCAGTGGGAAATAGGAGTGAGTTTATGTATGTATGTAAAAATATTCTATTAAGATACAATACAATTGGAGATGTCCTTAGGAAAGGTTCAGTACGATCTACTCTGAATCAGCGTGGGTGTATCAAACGATTGATGAATGTGGAGGAAACAAGAGAAGTGTCAGGATCGAAGTAAATGGAATTCCATAGTCTCTGCTTGCCCCGGTGGGAAATATACGTGAGTTTATGCATGTATGTATGTACTTGATGTGGTAGGGATGCTTAGTATAATGTTACTCTATGACCCTCTATGTGTGCATTACATTACGTCACCGTATAGTGAAAATAACGTAATCGACTTTTTGAAAAATCACTTTCGGATGTGATTTTTGTTAACAAAACCTCGCATATGCTACTTGACAACCTAGTCAAGTGAGATAATTTTTACGAAACGTCAAAACGAATGTTTCCTTTGAAGTTTGTATGGAAACACTGTCCTGTGACGTCACCAATAAAAGCCGTCAATAGTCGTACCTACTCATTGTTACGTGTGAATAAAATTCGAAAATAAGTCGAAAAGTAAAATAAGATTGATTTTTGATCATCTTAGACTGGCTTCTATTTCTAGCTACAGCTATTATTAGCATTTTATATTTTATCAAATATAATAATAAAAAATAAGGTTATATATAATAAAAAAAATAATAAAAAATAATAGGGTTGTTAGACACGCTTGTTTCAATGTAGGTAAAAAAAAAATACATAACTTACGCCTATTTCCCACCTAAAAAAATTAAATAAAAATATTCGGATAAAAATAATTTAGTCTCAATAATTAAGGTTATTTTATTTTTATTTTATTTATTCATGGAACTCCAACACAGTACATTTCTTACATGATATTAAAAAAATAATAATTAAGGGTGATGTTGAAGAAAATCAGAACGTATTTTACAAAATACAAAAAGGCAAGTAAGTACGTAGTTTTCGCTATAAGATGATGGTATTATGCCATATTATCCCTTCTATGACCTTTTATGACCTTTGACTATGACGAATATTATATTTTATGCAGCCTCGTGTTATGGATTTTGTAAAGAAAGTATGATGTGAATGTAAATGCTACTCAGGCCTTACTGTGTCATCTTTCTTTTCTCTCATCTTCCTGTGTCCGAAAGAATCCTTTATGAAGTTTTATAAAAAGTTCCACCATCTTGGTCGACGTGGACAATTAGTCTTCGCTTTTTAAAAGTTGTCGGTTTTAATAGCACATTATAATTTCAGTTGACGTAACGCAAAATTATAGACTATTAAAAAGCTAATAACAATAACAGTTTGACGGTGGGATGAATCATTTAATTATTAATTGTCATTTTAGACAAAGTAACTTTTTTAAGCGATCGGTATGCTTTAGCCAGTGAATATAGAAAAGGTTACATGAAAATAATATTAAGTAATTAAAATACAGCATTTTCTGTGAAGACTGAAGGGTTGAAAGACACGAGGTCAATGGTTGATATATTACACTTTTCTTGCAAAAGTCTAGCTTATTCAGAATATATTTTAATGACTTTTAAAAGTTAATGAAATGTAAAGTGTATTATGACTGCGCACAAGAACGGAGATAAAACCAATTTCCTTAAGGCAGGATCTGTTCGTTTACTCAAACCTAAAAATAACGTGATTTCATGCAATTTCCTAAGGCCTGCTGCTGCCTATCGGTTTCGTGGCAAAGCACATTATGTTTATGTTCGATCGAGATTTGCCAACAAATCGCTCCTAGGCCTTAATTGAATAAAAACAACTCTCGCAAAGGGTCTCGAGAACTCTGGCTGAAAATTTGCAAAGTAAGTCAAAGGCATGTGGGGGTATCCTTAAGCCTGCGATGATTTTGAGTTTGAAACTTTTGCCATCGCACGAGTCTAGAACGCGATCTCTCCGATTTTCAGCTTAGAGTAAATAAGAGAATTCATCCGGATTGCGTCGTTAAACGTAATCGAGCGTCGTGGTAAGTATCAAAGAAGCAGCTATATTGCATAAGTTGCGATGTAACAATGAAAACTTTGAGTATAGCACCGAGTGTGCACAATTCCTCTTTGGCAAAATACGCAGTCATCAGGCAAAGTGAAGTTACGTAACGACGTTGATGTTCATATATATATACCTATACGTGCAGAGTGGGTAACGATCGTATTGTTAAGTATTTGTACAAGTAGCGGTATTTAGATAGGTTTACTTCCTTGTTTGGTCTGCGACGTAAGTCATAAGATCGTCATGTTTGGATGTGATAAGACTGAAGTACTTTGTATACAGGATGTTAGTGACATTATAATACCGGGGGGCGGATTCTGAGTTAATAACAAGTGGAATTTTCCTTCACAAAATTTAGACCTTTCCGATGTTTTTTATTTTTTTTCAATTCTATACTTTTGCGATAGTATATTCCACTTAACTCAGAATAATAAGCTGAATAATCCCTCTCCGTATTCGTTACGATGTCCCTTACACCCGGTACAAGTACGTACTACTGTTCGTACACGTACGTATGGGTGTTAATGACACCATAACGAATACTGAGGGGCATGATTCGGACCATGATTCTGAGTTAATATCAAGAAGAATTTCCTGTTGGAAAATTCAAGAAAATTGTAGTGTTTTTTTTATTTCAGTTCCATACTTTTTCAACGGCAAATTCTACTTGATGTCAACTCAGAATCATGGTCTGAATCATCCCTTAAAGTTTTCGTTACGATGTCACAAACCTCCTTATAATGTGTTTTTATGTGTTTGTATATTAAAAGGTAGTAAAATAATTGATTCACAATCAACTCTTACTTAGAAGCGAGCAAATATTTTCCGTGCTTCTTTGTGACTTTTAGTAATAGCAAATTATCAGTAGCCAAATTTTCCTTTATCGTTCGTTTCCTGTATGTTAATTTATTTGGAATCGGGAATAAACAGGATAAGTAATACGTTTATTTTAATAAGATGTATGTTCATTACAGAATAATGTAGAATTAAATATAAATAATTATAAAAAGTGCTTTATTAATTGAGTCGTTGTGAAATTCTGATTACTAAATAAAGACAAATATGAAAACAAACAAATGAAAATGATTTTCTTTTTTTCAATTTATCTTATTTATGAATTTTAATCAAGAAAAACGTAATAAAAAGTTCGACATTCTATCATTTTATCACGTTTTTTTATGACGTTACAGTGTGCTTTTTGATAAAAATTCCATACTTAGTAATTTTGTGTTTTGACGTTTAATAAAAAGTAATAGTGTAGACTAATTGGAAACTAGTCTATTGTTACCGCATTGGAATGTGTGTTCTGTTCAGTTCTACTGCTGAATATTGCAAAACTCTCGAAGTGCGAGTCTCAAATATTGCTTTTTAATAATAAATAAAATACTTTTGCTAGTTCAAAGTGTGAACATACCTTACTGACAGACCACGCAAATTCAAATTCGGCGTTGTTCGTTCTTGTTAGCTAAGTCTATAACACCGTCTTTTATAAGTTTAGGCTAATTATAAGGACGAAAATCAATACGACAAATTACGCTATTCAGTGCAGAGACTGGAACTTTGTAAATGTGCGCATTTTCCAAGATATTTCGCCGAGTCCCGTCTTGTCTCCAACTTTGTGGAACTGTGCGTTTGTTTCGGTACATTGAGCGAACATTTCGCTCGGTACATTTCATTAGTGCCCTCCCCTCTCTCCAATATTGTTCTCTGTGTTTATTGCCTCCACGTAGTTCAATTAATTTGTGTTATTGACATTTACAGAAGTCGAGAAAAAGGAAACACGCAAGTTTATTAGGTACGTATTGCGCTGGAGGTAAATAATATCCCTTTTATTTGACTCCCGAGATGAAAGTCAAAATTATTCTCAACCTTAATTAAACGGCTGTTATTTTGACAGGGAATAGAAAGTTAACATTTCATTCTATGATTTAGAAATGTATTATGCTAGTATAACGACTAACTGAACCAATGAAAAAAAAAATATAGTAGTTATTTTCACGAAGAAAGACCGTACTCAATGGCGAAAATCACAACAGCAGTAAAAATAGACTTGGTACGTAGAATTTTAAACCAAATGTTCTTGGAAATGCAACCGCTAAAGTCCTTATCGAGGCTCTTAAGTGCGCCAGAGGATTAACAGGGTGTTCACGGCACCTATAGCGGTGGGATTTGTATAATACGAGAACAGAAAGCTTGCGAGTACCTTTTTAATGGAAAAAGTAGGAAGCGCCTGTGTTGAAATCAGATAAAACGAACACTCGAAAGTGATTTATTACTTTTCGATTTTCGAAATATAATGAGTTTGTGATACGGAATGTATTTTTGTTATTTTATGTAGAAATGGTTTAAATAATATGCTATTTCGCTATTAAAATCCTACTAGGTTGAGTAGCAATTATTGCGATACTGCAATAGTTCGTTTTGAAGTATTATTGTAGGATAAAACTGAATCTCGACTTTCAGTAAGTGTTCTCTGGTGATTCTACGGTGAATGCACTGTATATTGCACCGTTTTCCGTCCGGGCTCATGATAGGCAAATCATTATGTATAGGTATATCTGATGTTTGTTCTTTGCTTCATGCTTTTCTGAGAGCGAATAAAAAACATAGAATAAGTTCAGAGGGTTGTGTCCTTTTAACACGATGGACAATTGTTATTGTTGTCACCATAAGGTTCATCATATCCATTGACACGTGACAGGTGACAAGGCTCATCACCATCATATTGATCTTACAGCAAGCTCGATGAGGTGTGGGTATTTATGTCATTTTACGATGGATGTACCTCCGACTACCCTATTGAGATAAAGTTGTGAGCTTATGTTCCATCCATCTTAGGATTTTATATCAACAGTGTCTGCAGGTTGTCTTTGATAACTTGTAGATATTGTTATACTTAGTCTTGTTCTTTCTTTTATTTGTATAAACTATGCTATGAAGGAGCGGAGTCTCCTGCCACAGGCATTGTTATGCTTAAAAGGAAACTCCAGCTACTAGTTCCAAATGATTTTTTGTTAAATCCTTTTTTTGTGGATTTGAACTCGCGGTCGTAATTTCTAATGGGGTGGACAAATATATATATATATATATCAGCCCATTAACGTCCCCACTGCTGGGGCACGGGCCTTCCCTATGGATGGATAGGGAGATCGGGCCTTAAACTACCACGCGGGCCCAGTGCGGATTGGTGGTTATTAAAGACTGCTAATGCAGCCGGGACCAACAACTTAACGTGCCTTCCGAAGCACGGAGGAGCTCGAGATGAAAACTTTTTTTTTGTGGTCACCCATCCTATGACCGGCCTTTACGAAAGTTGCTTAACTTCAACAATCGCAGACCGAGCGCGTTTAACGCTGCGCCACCGAGCTCCTCATATACCGAGCTATATATATGTATAATCCTATACTGCTTATTGCAATGTAATATGTAGTATTGTATATTATAATGTGTATGGTCTATGCACGTGAAGTGAGCACAGCGGGCGATTATGCCCTATTTGCATGCTACAGTCTAATCTGCAAATGGTATGGACGCACTTAAATGGCACAAAGCGATTTCAATTTAGATGTAAGTAAGTATATATTCATTTAGACAATAAGTTAATAGTGAACTTGAGATATATTATATTTATGATACCTGAAGGATAGATATTCGATAAAAGCTATTGTAAGAATGTACTCATAATAGGAGAGCGTACTGTAGCAAACGTGACATCTAGAGGTATAAACTGGTACCATCGTGGTAGGCAATGACGTAGGTTTCGCTACGGTCCGCATGGATTGAAACAATAGTTGCCAACAACAGTTTTGTCGATGTCGTCATACACACGTCGTCATAAATTATATCCAATTTAAAATAAAAGTGATAGGCATAGTGATAAGCAACACGGACCTTGCGGACCGGGTGACAGGTGATCACCCCTTTATATTAGACTATAGAGCAACACGGGCCTCCGCGGAACGGGTGACAGGTGATCACCCCATTATATTAGAACATAGAGCAACACGGAACTTGCGGACCGGGTGACAGGTGATCACCCCATTATATTAGACTATACAGCAACACGGGCCTCCGCGGAACGGGTGACAGGTGATCACCCCATTATATTAGAACATAGAGCAACACGGAACTTGCGGACCGGGTGACAGGTGATCACTCCATTATATTAGACTATACAGCAACACGGGCCTCCGCGGAACGGGTGACAGGTGATCACCCCATTATATTAGACCATAGAGCAACACGAGCCTCCGCGGAACGGGTGACAGGTGATCACCTCATTATATTAGACCATAGAGTAACACGGGCCTCCGCGGAATAGACGCATACTTACACTCCCTCTGTCAGTTTTTACAACACGTCTGAAAAGAAAACAGTTGCAAGCATTCTACGTTTTTCATTTGTTCCCAGTACAGTAAAGAAGCAAGAACAATTCAATACAAAAACTCTTTATTTCACAAACACAAAAGGAAAATATCAATTAGAGATAGTACAAAAGAAGTATCTAATAATACGACATCATTAAAAACCTTAATAACTTACGTACTTACAAAACACTTTCACAAACAATCCCGTGTCTAAACGCGCCATGCTCGTGTAAACATGCAACAATGCCCGGAACAAACCGCCGCAAATGATTGTTTACACCGCTGAACCAAACACTAGTTAAGATGACAGTTCCTTGTCAACCAGATGCTTAGCTTGATTAATTGACGATTTGGGACTCGCTGATTAATACCGGGATAGGGCTGCGCCGCAATAAGCCACTGTTGAACAAAACTTTGTTGAAATCCGTGAAACAGTGAACCAAGAGTGTTTTATTTATTATGACTACGTTAATTGCGAAGGAATTTCTTTAAATCCCTTGGAGGCATTTTTTTTTGAAACTTTTCTCCTAAGGGTAGCGTAGGTAAAATGTAATTGCTCTATTTCAGTACGTCAACAAAATGTATACAGTTGTAGAAAGGATACTTCACCTGGTTGCGTAACCAATTTGTTGAATCCTGAGTAATTTCCCGCTGGTAGCGCCACAATGGGGTCCTAAGTGAGATAAGGCCTTAAAAGGGGGGCTTTCTAGCCACGTTTTGGCCTTGCCTTCTTGACAATTTATGTCAGTCAATCAGTTTCTCCTATTTATCCGAGGTCCAAGTACATTGTAGAAAATAAAGAGATGTTCTGTATAATGCAAACAATGAGATGGAATATTATAAGTGTTTAGTACCTATCTTTTCTCGTGGTGGGTTGTGATATCAATGACCTCATCAATGCTCATGTCATGGTTATTTTTGAGCCACCAAAGCCTGATTGGCTCACGTAATGACCACATACTTATTTAAGTAAATAGTGGCGTCCTTAATTGAAATAAAAAAAAAACATTCTTTTTTATTGTATTGTTTTTGTATTTTCCAATCTGTTACATTCCAGTTACAACCCTACACAGCATTTGTGAAACTGTTACATTTTCATCAAGATCAGGCAAAGCGTCTCATCGCATGATGATTGATTCCACTATTACCTATAGCGTAAATATTTACTTATTGGCTGATGAATTAATTCTGAAATAGGATTGTCGCTTAATCTGTGGAGCTGTGAACTTGGCTCTCGTTTTGAAAGGTTAGAGGTCGACACCGGTTTTTTATAATACTATATTTGTATATGTATATTTATTATATTATGATGTACCTAGTAGTAATTAATACACGAATAAATAATACATATAAAACTTATACGCCCCCTAGTTATTTCTGTTGGGTTGCGCAGAGCCAAATGTACGGCATGAAAGTTAAAGAACTTTGAGACATTCAATGTACGATAAGGTGCAAAAGTCCAATCAGTTTCTCGTAAAGTACTAAATTAACTGGTTGCACTTAAGACCTCCCGGTTACATGTCGTTTCTGTAATAGACTAAAACACGTACAAAAACATAAATTTTGTAATTATGACAACTAATGGTTCATAATTTCACCACTGTTTACAAATAATTTGCTGGACTCAGTGACTTTTGCTTTTTGATGACGTTGATTGTACAGACAAATAAATATTCATTTATGTAGGTATAAAATCAATATCACATTCCATTTAGACTACAAAAAATTAAGAAGACCATATTTCACTTTTTATCTAGCTAGATACTTTACATAGAGAACTAGAGTAATCTACAGTTCTGAAAGTAGTAGAAAAAGTGGCAAGGTAATCCGACGCATTCGGCGTTCGGAATCAACAAGGACATTAGCCTGTAGTCGTAGTGTGGCAATCAGGGAGTAAGTGGGAATTTCCGCGTCGTTTGCTACCGCCCCGGCAAAATGTTAAGAGCTCTACTACTGTTGCGACCCCTTCCACAGGGACACATGAGCGGTACCACCGAGAAACAATACACGATCAATTGTTTCGATTCGAGTCGGAAAGTTCGAAATGAAAGATCATTATTAGTGTATGAAAATATCGAATCGAATACCGTAACGACATTTTAATTACGTAGGGTGACTACTCGAGTAAACGATCGATCGCAACGAGTGATCGGTTCGTATCGTAGTATTTTGCATCGCTTCAAGAATTTTGAATCGATGCAAAATGGATGAACCGATGGATCGAAAGTACCGTTTATGGGGCGCGTCTAACAATCCAATAATTTTGCGTGGTGTAGTATTTTCTACTTAATAGAATCACGATTTATATTGTGGTCCTAGAATCATGATTTAAACTCCGGTTGACGAAAAATAATTTAAACTTTACAGCTTGTGTCATCATCATATCAGCATTATCCCGTTTTTCACAGGGTCCTAATCCTGACGAATCTGAAACCTAATGTAAAGATTTGACAGGTTCGGTTTTTTATAAAGCGACTGCCTGTCAGACCTTCCAACCTGCGAAGGGAATACCAGGTGAATACAGGTTAGGTCACATACCTCCGAAAATACATTTCTCGCGAAGTGGGTTTTCTCACAATGTTTTCCTTCACCGCTGGGCACGTGATAAACATTTACAGGTTGTGTGAAAGCACATTACATTTTAATAAAATTTGAATTCAATGAGTTAACCATGTGAACGCTGGTCATCCTTTCACTCCGTATGTCAGAATTTAATACATGGAGCTATCGTCCAGCGCTATCGTACTGTTTCTATTAATTAAATTCTTCTATTCTGCTGAGCACAGTCTGAAAAGTAATTTTAGGGACTCGCATCCAAAAGTCTAGAACGATATGGTGTTTATTTAAACGAAAGTACGTAATATATTGGGTATTTACGATGCACTCCATAGGCATAGAATAAAGAATAATGCTATGTATATGTAGAATCACTCTCTGCCCAATAGATATTTCTCATCCTCTTCCTGAGTCTCACTTTTGACATTTGCGCATGTGAGTGCGCAATGCAAAGAAATGTCAAATAGCAATATTGCATTTTTAGGTGAGTTGCTTTGATGTGACCTTTTTAAGCCCCCTGAGCTTAAAATTATAACTGTGTGAGGGCTTTATGAATGCTGCCCGAACCTAAACCATAAGCCATGTCACACTTGCATAATTTTGTGTGAACTGGTGAGTGACATGACGTCGATGTCATTTCATTAGGTACTCGTCGACTCTAACGATCTCGTCGATCATGACACAATGTCGGCGATATGCTTGAAATGGGGCTACAGCATATCACAATACCTAGCTGTCATGTTAGTACCTACTCTTTATTATAATACTGTGCCGGCCTCTGTGGTCCAATGGTTGACAGTTGTGCTCACAATCCGGAGGTCCTGCGTTCAAATCCCGGTGGAGAGAAATCACACAAATCACTTTGTGATCCCTAGTTTGGTTAGCAATGCAGACTGATCACCTGATTGTCCAAAAAGTAATATGATCCGTGCTTCGGAAGACACGTTAAACCGTTGGTCCCGGTTATAAGGTAATAACTGATGTAAGTATGAGTCACGTCAGGGGCCTTTGGCGGCTCAATAGTAAACTTGACACCAGGGTTGATGAGGTTGGTTATCCACCTTACAACACACGATAGAAGAATGTGATAATGTATTAAATGTAATATATCTACTATAAAGTTTATTCTGGTATGGCATACAGAGTTTGATATGAAGTAGAAGTCACAGTTTTCAGCTAAGTTGGAACTACGTTGGAAAATTCTTAGTTTATTAAAACACTCCAGCCCTCTGAGCTCGTATCGTATTGTACACCGACCACTCACAGCGAGCATCGAACTACTTTGCAGCATGCTTCTTCTGAGCATAGTATGTTGTTATAACGTGTTCTGGAGTCTGAAGTACGCTGTCTTCAGTCCTCTTGACTTCCTTGATTGTTCAGACGTCCTGTTGACCACTATTTTATTTTTCTTTATTAAGGAAACAAACAGTTGTAATCGATGCATCTAACATATATTATATTTCGTCGTAAATTGCAATGAACTAATCGGTAATCAGGCTGAATCATTAAATTAATAGGTACAAAAAGATGTATCTCTCTCTGTATGTAAATATCCATTACATAATATCTATTACATGTTTTAGTAGTTTTAGCTGCATTGTGTTATTGCATTGACACGGGCATTTACCTTACTAGAAAATATGTCTATGTCTATATCACCGTAAAATCCATCATAGTTCGAACATGCTCGTACAATATATCTGATGCTGGCGTAATTGACAGACGAGTAGGTATGTCTGTCTCTCGAAGTTACGATTTGAATTTGATACCGACGTTAGAAATACTGTATTCTCCAATGAGTAACATATTATACATCAATGGTGTTGCCATTATGATTATCAGATGTATAAGATCACAACCTTTTCTCCGACGGGGGGTGAAGACATCACACCCAGACATATTCCACTTTCTACGAGATTTTATTACTTATTTTTTTTTATAACATCTTTACTGTTTTACAGTAGTTATACTTTGATGTGGCCACATGTTTTTGAAACAACTTGAATTTGATTTTGGCAACTAAAAAAGTATTGCCTAAAAAATTCATTTAGGGCGCTTACAGACCTGACGATGGTGGCGACGAATATAAATATAACCGTGAGGAATACGGGTGAGCAAAACCGATTGTAAAGAACGAAATGGTAAATGGTCTCGGCTAAGTAGTAAATGCCATTTGCGGCAAATATACAAAAAAAAAAGCAAAATTTTCTTTACTATTTGCAAAATACGTGCGTTATCCTACACTACAGTGACGTACTGAAACGTCACAACTGAGCATTTGCCGTCGGCATCTGGATGACGTCGGTGCACCGTATCGTCGACGACGTCGACACCATCACCGCTGGTCTGTAAGCGCACTTACATTAAACACTTTAGTACAAAAGCATACTTAATTAGGTAAATGTAGGTCGGGCAATATACATAAATAAACATAGCTAACTACGTGCTATCTACGTAGATAATTAGGTGGGTACTAGTTCTGCTTCAAAGTGTTTAATATTATTAATTACAGGAACTTATCCATCAAACAACATGTTTTTGGTCGTCTACTTCTCACTGGATATCTACTGTGTAAAGATAAAAGTGTTCTAAAATATACACTTTACCAAGTCTATTTTATCATTTCGTCAATCAAACATAACATTAAAGAAAAATAACTTACTTTGTTTAAGTTTTAAGGAGAAGAACTCTTCGGAATTTATTCATATCCGTTCTTGGCCGTTTTTCTGTGCTCGGAAGGAATCATTATCATAACAACTGTATCGATTTTACAGAATCAAGAGAGTTGGTTGAAATTCAATTTAGTCTCAACTTTGCTAAGTGCTTTTATTGACTGGTGGTAGTTACAGTGAGACATGTATATAGGCTGTTTATGTATGTTCTATGATTGTACACGTGGGTGATATTCTGGATAAATTGTTTATTATTAATATTTAAATTTAGTGGTATGTGTCGGGTAATTTATTTATGAAATAAAAAAGAATAAAATTGCAAAGAACACACGAATACCAAAGACGTATATTTTATTTATTTATTTTATTTTATTTTATTTTATAACTTGAGGTAACAGTCTTCTTATGTTTTTTTTGATTAAGTGCACTTACTCAAATGACTTACAAAATATGCAAGTGTCGACAGGAACGTGAGAATATTCATTTTAATGATCTCATGAGAAAAGACAGGAAACAATAACAATTAATATTATTTATTGGTTCCGTAATTTGAAAGGAAGTTATTAATTAAGCAGAAATTTAATATCTCCTGTATGAAAAGGATTTTGAAGCAGTTTCTTAATTGGTTTTATTTTACGACGTAGCATTTTGTGGTATTCTTTTGCCAATGTATTTATAAAATAAAATTGTACGTAATATCTTTTGGATATAATGTAGGATGACAAGAAGTTATCTACATAAATATCCTCATTTATCTTTCCTTTCACCTATTGTATTTAGGCGGAATGATTATCATACGACATTATGATAATACTTGATACTACTTGAGGTACGTATACATATTTTTACATAACATAAGAATATTTTTCGCACTATTGCAACAAAATATTTTTAAATAATTATTATTCATAAGCATTGCTAAGAATGTGCTTAATCCGCAACGATAGTTTTTTTGGCATTAATTTAGCGGCCGGACAAATGGGGAGCGCTGAATACTCTCATCCGGTACAAAATTTGAGAGCCACTACAGTCGCAAATCTTTGCAGAATAAGACATTAAGAATAGTTGCATCTCTACGCATGCGCTTATATAAGCTCTATGGCTGTGGATATTTTCTTAGGGCATCCCTAAGTGGTCCGGGTACGCATGGCCTATGAACCACCAGCAATCACATCCTAATAATGCAGCCGCGTAAAAGCATTGCCGTGTTCCATAAATGTAACATACCCATTAGTGGCTGGTCTGCCTGCGCAATGACGTCACTACTGCTAGTTCTACATGGAATATTGTACCTTCCTCACGACTTGTTGGCGTACTGCGTCATCTTGTAGACTATATAGTACCTATCTCCAGTGAAGCAAGAGGCAGTTTAAAGACTACCTTTTATAGAGTTAAATAAAAAAGTACTTCTTTTAAATATTGAATTTGATGACAACAGTGGGAAGGAACTAGATTTTTTAATTGTAGATTGAAGTTGTCCTATACGTTGATTACACTTTACAGTGTGAATCAATGGAATCAGCTATGAAACTTGACAGCATTTAAATTCAAATTCAGTTAGTCATAGTCATTCTTTAATAGATCATTTATTCCTGTTTCAGAGGCACAAGTTGTAAAAGACAGTAATAAAGAAAGTAATGAGGGTATTAGGTTAATATATCAAATTATCTAGTCATTGATTGCCACACATTTATTTTTCTTACTTATACATATCCCGAAAGATATTTAAAAAAATAATTTTAAAACAGTCAAGTTAATCTTAGATTGGGAAGCGTTTATTTAAAAAAAATAGAGGTACTTCCAGGTACTTAAACATTGTTAGAGCGCTTTGTTTTGTAACTTGATTCATCGATTTCATAGCTTTTCTTCCCCAATCATTGTATTTAGAACGAAATATACGTATTACCTTATAACTTTCTTCAAAGAAAAGGAGGAAATATTGATCAAAGTCTTCGAAGACACAGGTAAACTTTAGAGTGTTCGCCAACTGGTTTGCGATGACAACTTGTCTCGGGAAATATACATTGTTTCATTTCAAGCCAGTCGTCAATCATATCTGTTTGTAATCAACAACTTTGTTAGCCTGTTCACGACTGAATGTGTCAGCAAAACGCGTTTGAATTAATTAAAGGTAGAAACAAGGGAGGGGGTGCCCGGGTGGCGTGCAAGTCGTGCGTGGCTTTTCTTTCATCGCCGTAACAAAGTCTCAGCGCAACAAGTGACGTTTCGTTCTGGCCACATCACCCAACATTTTTCCTTATTACAAAGCACCAAAGTCTACCCACCGACTATATTAACAATACCAAAACGGGGAAAAAAATGACATCGTTTTTTATTCTCGCCGCACCGCCCAATTTCAAATGAATTTTCGACTTCCACTGCATCTTCTGTTCTCAACAAACAGTTCGTATGAGTTTATTTACTTTCCGCTACTTTTAAAAGAGACTGAGGGTGTAGGGCGCGTGCGCGAGCGGCGAAAGAGAGAGGAGGCCGAGGGGAGCGGGATGGAAGACAGTGCCACTCGCTCCGACCAATCGATTAGTCGCATAACGATAGCGGCTTCTTAAATGCAGATGTGTCGTGTAGTCCGACGTTAGTCGGGAAGCGGCGGGCGAGAGGAGCGCCGGCCATGGGTCCCGGGGGCCGCCGTCGCCACGCTGCTCTTTGTAGTGAGTCTCCGGTCGGCCGGTCCGCGCCTCCCGCTCACACAGCCGCCTCACGGCCGCTCCGGAGCGATACACCCGCACTCTAAACAAATATTTCCCCCAAGAATATTTGTAAATAACATCTGTCCTTAAAACGCAAATTCGTTTACCACTTAATCACGAACCGGACACTCGATAAGTGCACAAAATTAAATTATGAAGTGAACAAAGGATTGTATGACAGAAAGGTAATATATTATGAACGTAGTATTTTGATATTTATTTGCTTATGCCGAGTGACGTCCTGAAATATTTTATATCGTAAAATACAGTATTTGTACAATTCAAACGCTTGTTTATCATCCATTACAATTTCGTTTTATATTTATTTGTCGGCTTCATTTTGCTTCACTTATTTTTATTAAACATCAGAATAATAAAAGATGGAAGAGAAACAGCAATAACAAATTCTTGACGCAAGATAAAATATGTGATATGTTACGCTGTCATATAATTTATACATGAAGTGTACAGAGTATCTAGAACCTGATACTCCGGAGAATATCACGTACACAAACAATCTCGGGTATTCGGAAGACTTATAGCATTTACCTTAGCTTATCTATAAAAGCCGAACCCCCCTCTCTCACAAATCTTCCTAGAAACTTGAAATATTGCATGGATATACTTTATAGGCCCAGACAAGGTATAAAACGAGATTCGAAACTTGATATCTAAGGGATAAAAAGGGGTTTTTCAGGGAGTAGAGTCTTAAAATTTACTTAAGTTTGATAAATCGGGTGCTACTTTTACTTTAAGTCGACTACTTTTTGTATAATTACTTGTATTAATTGCATTTTAGAGAGTTACATATTCATTTAATTGTGGACAGAGAATAAAAACAAACTCACGTGGGATCGGTTTCAAATCATTCTTGCACATTCGCGGTACATTATTCCGTAGCACCGTAGCGCCGTAGCAATTTCGTAGTCATTCGTAGCAGATAATAACAGAAAATGTTGAAAGTATTGAATTGGCACGCCTGCCATATTGGCACCTTCGGAAAATTTTCGAGGACAGTTGTCACCCCGTGCCGATCTCATAACCCCTTTACGGCTCCAATGATATTGAACATTTTATTTAACGATTCGAACGTGCAGCCTTGGGCCACGTGTGCCTAAATATATTTTGAGGTTATTGCCTTTTCGTAACAAATAGAAAATATTTTTTATTCTTTACGGGGTTGCTGGTCTATTCTTAGAAAATGTTTGTGTTATAATTTTATTATTTGCCTTTACGAATGAATACATTTGGTTACAGTAGTAATTTACCGTAAATTAAGTATGTGTTATAAATATGTAAACTAATCTAAATTATTTATAATACCTATATAAATATGTAAACTAATCTAAATTGTAGGTACAATATAGACCACAAATATGTACAATTAATATTATTATCGTATTCAATATTTAAATTTGAGGTATTTTCCATTTGTACTGTTGCTAAATATTCGTATGTATTGTTTGTGTGAAAATGAGTACTTATATTTGATTTGATATGTATTTCCAAATGAAGCCTATATTATCGTGTTCATTTATTTTGATAATTAACAAACTGAAACGTGGGCGCATAACTTTGCGTTAACCACGATATTATTAATTGTGAGTTCTCATAAATAATGCATTAATATTTTATTTTTTACATAAAATTTGTTATTAATTTATCTTAAAGTGCAGTTTTCACTACCACAGTTAGCTTGACCATTATAGATGGCGATATGGGTCTCCACCTGTCACGTTGATCTAATAGAAAGTTTGGGTGTGTGGGCCATCATAAGATGAACTATACTTAGTTTACTTAGTTAGTTAGTACTTATGATGGATGCACTTCTGTCTACCCCAATTGTGATATAGTAGTTAGCTTATATTAGGTAGTGTATGTTTTGAAGGATAAAACTAAATTCACGTTAAGTTCAATAATTTTTTTTTCACATAACCATGCACAAATTTTGCAAGCATAAAAAAATCGACATTGGGATTAGAATCTCGCAGAAGTCCGGGTGAATTGGGGCTCTTTACTTGTTTGACCATGTAGGAATGCCATCTTAGGGAAATTTACAAAAAAAGTCACGCCTATAAAAGTTAATGCCCGAAATAACCTATTGGTATAATATTCATGTGTTATAATCCTATGATATATACAGACACTACCATAACAGACCCGGTTGTCGATTTTTACAATAATACTATAACAAATAATAATAATAGCTGGAGATTAGTGGGCGTATGTATATACGCCCACTAATCTACAACACAACCACAACCACTAATATACAACACTGCCTACCCCTTTTATGTATGTATATAAAAACAAAAGACAATATAAAGAAAATTCGGCGAACTACAGAAACAATTTTCTAAACTAATTAAGTACCGACTCATAATGTAATTTTGCTGTTTGTTTTGGGAATGATTACTGTTGAAGGGGGTAGAAGCCAGAAACTCTTCAAAAGACAACTTACGACAACTTACTTAAGTCTTTGGACTTACGTGACTGTAAGTTGTCTTTTGAATAGTTTATCAAAATATCCTGTGACAGTTCTTCATCTTTATATATATTCGGTAACATATAACCGGTTCAGTTATACCAACCAATATATATACCAATATATATAATATATGTACCGACCGACTCCCGAACCGAGTCTGTTTGCAAAATATAAAAACAAAAAAAAAAATAAACGAATATGGATTGAAATTTGTAAAAGTTCGAGGCAACTTTCATGTTTAATATGGCATAGAGTAGAGTAACTGGAATTAAAAAACATGTATAAGTGTATATATGCATATATATAATACATATAATGTCAGCTCCATTGTAAGTCATTAAAACCGACCCCGAGGGAATTTGGGGTTAATATTTTGTTTCATTTTATTTTGTTATAAAATACCATTTATTTAGCACGTTTGTGTTCATTTCATTCAACTAAAATTGTAAAATCACGCACAGAATACGAAAATACATTAAAAAGAAAAACAATATAAAAATAATTTTATTAACCACAACTGGTTGGTTTTAAATTTTAAATATATTTTTGAGCATGACTTGAAAACTACTATTATTAATGTCGATGAAACTTACTCTATTCCAAGTTAAATGATAAAGTTAAACTTAAGTAATTAAACATATTTTTCAATTCGATATTTGGTACTCGTGTTTAGAAGTTCAACAAATACCTACGAATATAGTACAATTCCAATATTAAATTAAGGAAATTGATATATATAATTGATAAAACATACTTAATTCGCTGTGAAAAGACTTGCTTCTCAATTACTTGATGCATGTTGCTAGTTTTCTTCCCTACAAAATGAAATTCTTATTAGGATCGCATGAATCATAATCAGGTGTAACTCAACAAATATACATCCAATTAAACTTAATTACAATGAACATACGGTAGAAATTTTAATAAAACTAAACCTCATACAATTTATCTCTCTTCTTGTTGATATATTTATTATATTTCTGTGTTGTGCTGTGTACAACAAATATTTAAATAAATTAATAAATAAAACCATATTGATTTTTAATTTGGCAAAACTGCTTTCATTCGAATAAGAAACTCAAGTCGCATTGCACATAATATTTACTGTGCAAAGTTCTGTTTATTTTATCGTCATTAGTAGAGCATTTCAGAAAGTACTATGACTTTTAGGCGGCACATTTTGGTCAAGATCGATATTGCAAATTGAGTGACGCTTGCCTAGCGCGTTTTTAATTAGAGTCACTCTATTTTTGACTGGATATTTTATGTTCGTTTATTTGATTCCATTGTTAAACATCGAATAATGGATAAAACATCCACCACACCTTACAAAACACAGAAAAAAAAACGGATGACGAGGATAAATACGCCACAAAAAAAGTCACGCGGCCGCGGCGCTAGTGTCACAGATTCTGCATAGAATTATGATGACTTGTCAATTAGTTCTATTAAAATCCGTGGACTTAATTCGTGGCGTTGACTGTATTTTAAACCTGTTATTATCTTTTAGTCTTCGTTTTTGTAATGAGGCGGCAAAAGGTTTATTATGCAAGATTTCATTTGAATAGACAGATGGTAATTAACACTTTCAAGGACAGAACGTCTACGAACGTTCCGATTCCAATGTGACATACCTTTTATGAACCATCAATGACTTATGGCCTATGTCCGTGAAAGGGTTAACAAAGATTTTTAGATATTTTTGATCCCCCGCCGTTCATATACTCGCAAGTACAACTATGAATGAAAGTATCAATGACATTCTGCCTATACTCAGCATAGTAGAATGTATCTAGCCTGTTTATGAAGCTACTACTCTTTTACCCTGCTCAATCCGCCAGGTTTATGACGTGAACATAAAATATTATGTACTTAATATATTTATTTAATATCCTTAAGGAACTCGCTTGAAAAGTAAAATCGTGTAATGTCTCAACATTACGATTTACGGGTTCTTTGATATCGTAAATTTCGTCATTAACGAGAAAATCGGTCAAGCGTGTACAAATCGTCTCCAAGGTTTCGTTTTGCTCTTAAATTACTCTTACAGCCTTATTATATAACGCTATAAACTTTTATATCCCTAACGTTTTAGAGGAAACGTCTTTTAGTTTTTTTCACAGAATTATTGTAATGACTAGGATTTTCTTTTCGCTAGAATGTGCGCTAAAAAGGAATGGTTACAGCATTATTTTCACGGCTTGTAATATTTTGTAGATACGTTAATACTTCTTTAGTACTTGTTTAAATGTGTGTGGTTTGATTATTTCACCACTCGTAGACTGTATTAAAGAAACGCTGATTGTTTTGCCACTTCGCATATAAGGTCAATGTGGGGAAGACCGTCTGGGCTAAAATAATTACAATTATACTAAGTATAATAAAATCAAGAGAAAAATAAAGAGCAAAGTAAAAATAACCATCACTGAGAGTGTATCACCTTGGGAAGTGCTCTCTGTCTTTTTCAACGAACTTTCACAATGAGCAACATTCACGTTTCCTTTGCCATTGTTTACTAAGTCGTCGGCAAATTCATGTCTATTCGCATAGTCGGAGTTTCTCTTACTAATTTCCGATTTTGCGAGTTCTCGCGGGTGTAACGAGGCACGGGAGAAATTTATGGCTTTTGAAACGGCATTTACCTTTAGAATTGAGCGTTAATCTTGTGTGAAAGAGGCTCTATGTGGAGATACGCCGGAGTACGCGACCTCGACGCGTGTGAATCCTTGCGAGTGTGGATTGATACACGTTATAATGCATACATTCAATAAGATGACTTACACGTATCAACATTGGAAATATCAAATAACAATAACAATCAAAGAGGAGGAAAATCGTCATCGGCAACCGTAAACGTTTTCCAAGAATTTTTCTAGTCACCTTAGACGAGTTTAATGTCACAAAAATAATATTCCACAAACTCGGTGGATATTTTAGCAAAATATCGCATATCATTTAATCAAAAAAAGTTTTAAAAGAATCTTTCGTTTGAGACAGTCGTTTTATTGTGACAACATTAATATTAAAGCCTTGTTAGCCGCTGCGTTTCGCATCACGGATTCAGTAAACAAGTCTGTTTTCGTTGGATCGAGTTGGGAGGCGAGCTTTGAGATAATAGTGGAAGATTCCTCTTTCCAAGTCATGCGGGATTATTTACCTGTATCTGATCTCCTGTCTATTTTCGCTCGACAAACGCCGGTTATTTGCGCTGCGCGATTGGTTCACTTCCCCATAACAAATGAAACAGAGTTATTACTCGTTTACCCGGATTAACTTCTACGCGAACTCGGCGATTTCTTTTCGGTGAATTGGTTTAATTTTGCTGATGCCTTACATTTGTTATGACGGTTTATAACTCGGAATTTACTGCTGCGTTTCTAACAATTCCCAAAATTTCTACAAAGTATCTGACCCGAAAATCTATTCGCTTGATAGAGTGAGTCAATATTGGATCAAAGAGTTGCGATTTAGTAATTTTGAACAGGATTATTACTGAACTGCTAATCTTATCGTTTTAAAACATTTATTAAGCAAAATCTAATGCAAACGAAAATGTGATGGTCTAGTTATCGGTAGCTAAGCGTGTTTTGAATTATGTAGATTGTATAAGTAAGATGTTAAGCGAAAGCTGATTTTGTACTATACTATTTTTGGATGTACTTTCTGGACTGACAAGTGAAGTATGACAACATTAGCTAAGCATCCCAATTTGCTTGTTTACGTTACCGTTCAGATTGACGCAGCGGACGGCAAATAAACATTATAAGATCTTCTTTATTTGTTTACATGTTTTCTTTTAGCTCAAACGCTGCTTTGATGCACGCTGCTCTTTTTTACCTGTATACGTCGAGTAAAATCCTTTAAAGCACAGGCTAAAACGTATATTTTTGCAATATAAACTATTTAGTTTGCCCTTGAAGTGGAAAATGTACCTATTTTAAATTCACATGGAAACAATTGGCTTATTCTTTATTCATAAAACTAGAAACGTCTATTCATTTTAAAGTGAAGTACTCTTGTAAAAAAGGGAGAAGTTGCGCCGCCCAGCTACAACGATGTCGCAACATTGTTTCCCGGTGTAATTAAGTTTTTCACACCTGGAAAAATGTAATTTAGTGTCGCTGACCCATTTTTATTGTCGTCTCAAGGAAAATCCAGTCATTTATTTTTATTACAAGTTACATACCTACCCTGTTTATTTTACCGTACGATTTGTCAATAACGTTAACAGAAAGCTTATGATTCGTATAAAAAATGGTCTTAAAAGTATTGATATTCATTGAAATTGTCATACTCCAACAAGAAACTATGTCATGGTTCGATACAATTAACCTATACGTGATTATGCTTGGCGGTAAACATATTTCCTCAAATTAATATCAGGTTGGGAATGATCGATGTGTAACTAGAAGAGCGCAGCCGAGGCACAAATTTAGTTAACGTGTAATAACGTGGAAAATCGGGTAAACTCGTGGAAAGTCGCGTTACTCGTGTTCGCACGACTTCAGCCGAGCGACAGACAACGTTTGCAATGAAGTCTCGTAGTTTAAAACCAGTATTTCTTAACGTTTTTAAAAACGTGGAACGTTTGCAACTTAGTATCAGGATGATAAAGAGCACACCAGAAGAATATGAAGTATACTTAATTATTTTTTAAATATTGAAGGCGAGTTTCTTTTTATTTGGGATACTAATGGATTAAAATCATTTGCGTGGAAGTTTTTATAAGACTGAGAAATGTATGAACTCCCGCAGTGTCTATGTGAACGCATATATTTTACGATAGGTAGTTATATCCAAGACGCACAGCGAGGACATCATGCCATACTTCGTAATTACACAATTCGATTTAAAATGAATGCAACAAACGTTTCACTTGTTGTGAGAAATAAATGGTATTTGAAAGAAAACAGCTTCCATTTAAAGAGTTTAAGCAAAATAAAAGGCTCTCAAGAGGGCTTTCTGCAGATGCAAGTACAAAAGAAGCCAGAAGGCAATAATTTACACGATTACATGCGAGTAAATTCCAAAGTGGCGATAAATGAGTGCAAACTTAACACTCACCTGATTTAAAAGAACATAATGCTACGTCCTGGTTTTAAAAGGGAACCGTCTCTCCCGAGTCACTATCCATCTAAAAATTGAAAAAGGCTTTAAAGTAATGAAGTTGGAATGGAACGTAAATCTGGTTAATGTGATGACACGACGCGACGTGAAAAATGTTCCAAATGGAAAGAGCGTTGGTTGTTACCGCTTTTAAATCGCTCATTTGTGTCCAACATCCGAAAGTCACGGATTTTAATTTACGTAATAACAAGGTTGGAGACTTATAACATACGTATTTAAGTATGTGTGACATAATAAATTCGTGGCCAAAGATGCGTGGATACAAATTATATTCTCATTACAGCGACGTTCGAATTTTAAACGTTACTTGTAATGAAAGCATGTAAGTAGGTACTTGTAAATATTTCGGAGAAACAAACACTGTATCTAGCGGAGAAAAATATTTTATAATTCAGTAAAACGTTCCTTAGGAATATTCGTTATAATACGCTAGCTTTCCATTATGTGTTTCACTAAAAAGGAAAACTTAACAAACAATTATAATATGCGTAAAGATTGTGTCGGAAATGAGTAAGTACTTATATGAAAACTAACACTATAGCGGGTTGCTGTCATAATACGTGTTTAATTGATGTAGTACTTATTTATTATCAAACTGAATGAAGTGATCTCAATTTAAAATTATATTAATCATTGTTTTTGATATTCGAAGTTTTATAATAATATAGTTTTAACTGATGGGTCGAATTTCTCGATTATTTTCAATTATTTGTAATGTAATTTAGCAGTTAATGGGTACTCAGACTTTAGTGTTTAAGTTTGGTCTAGACCCTACTCAATGTTTGGCTCTAGTCTAGGGTAGGTATTTAAATAAAACAACGTAGAAATTAATTACGTAGTATTATTCCTTATTATATGCTTATGTGTTAATATTTATGGTATCTATACATTTCTCAAACCTCTTAAAAAATAAGGTAGTCTTAGCTGGAGATACTTAAAAAAATTGTTTAATCTTTATTTTCCGATTTATCGTAAATTCCTTAAACAGGGATACATTATAGTTTCGTAGTGAAATTAAATAAAATATAGTTTTAACTTGCGGCTCTGTTCGCAACTTACAGTACATACACTTGACACAGATTATAAATTTTATGTCGTGAATCGTGAACACTTATAGCATCGGTACCACTTCTGGGTGGTTATACCCACCTCGATAGAGATGACGGGCGTGAGTGGGCGCGTGTCTACGTCATACTAGTCTGCTCTAGAGCCACCCTGTCGTCAAAGTTCTAAGTCTCCAAAGGTGTTTGACTTTGGTAACGACTTCTGTCATATTGCAACAGCTGGGTCCAATAGTTTAACTTGCGCGATGGAACTCAAAATCAATTAATTATTCGAGACTGCATGTTCAGAGGGGAATGAACGTATCGGATGCTGATTAGGAGTATCGTGATAGGATTTGATACGCATAATGATGACTCACAAATACTTTTTTAATTCAGTCTCGTTTTCTTTTTGTAAGATTTTATATTTAGGTAGTATTAGATTGAATGACTAGTTCAGTACCGTCAGTGTTTATATTTGAATATAGACAATATTTTACAATAGTTTCAATACGCGGTACGAGTTAGATTTGTCAAAACATATGAGCCAACGTTATGACGTTCATTAGCATAGTGATGTATAAGTCGAGATTAGACAGATCGATTGTGTTCTACTAACAGAAGGTGGGTGAGGTGGGTAAATTGGTGGGTACGTTGTTCTTAAGTAGTTGTAAGATGAAGGATCTTCTCCTTTTGTCTCATAAGGACAGATTCTCAAAAAATAAAGTACTGTTTTATTTACAATACAATACAATACAAATACACTTTATTGCACCAAAATAAAAAGAAATATTTACAAAAAGACTCTTAACTAAGTTGAGTCTTTTTAAGTAACTATAAGCAGAGAAAACGAAATTTCTGTGTTTGTTGTTGTATAATGGGGTTAGGAACGGACAGCAGTGTACGCTTAGTAATCATGTATTAATGATCTGTGGTAATATAATTCTGTCTTGAAAAAAATAATGTAAATAAATAATGTGCTAAAAGTGTCATCCACACGAGTCCAACCTTTTAGTAAGTATTGAAATACATAATTTTGACGTCGTCTCGTCTATTGTTCCAGAAGCGAAGCAGGGCGGTGTCTGATGTAGAAGCGGGAGCACGATGGACCGCTGGGTGACGGCGGCGAGTGCCCTGCTGGCATTCCTCCTCTACTACAACACCTTGGATGCTGGCTTCGTTTACGATGACAGGTAATTGATTTATATGTTACGTCTAATACCCGAAGTGCGTGTAGCCACTTAGCTAGTTCTAACCGGCTATAACTAGGTGTAGCCGCACTTCGTTATCAAACGTGACACTGGGAGAATTGGGATCACACAAAAGCCATTCATCAAGCATTGAATTGAATTTATACATCATTATACATACAGGGTGTGAGTGACATCGCTACGAATACTCAGGGGAAGGATTCAGTCCATGATTCTCAGTTAATATCAAGAGGTTTTTTTTTTTATTACGATGTCACTTACACCCTGTACAAGTATATGTACATGTAGCCATACAAGTTGATAAGATATTAGTCATTTCAACTATTGGTATTCTTTTATTGCTTCAAAACGTGTTATAGCTATAAAGATAAAACAACAGGCAATTTAATTTTCGAAAATATTTTAATTTAAAACAAGTAACATTCGATAAAATGAAATCTGATAAACAGCTCGTATTTTCTTATAGTAGATAAAATAAAAGAAGTAAAAAATAGGAATAAAGGAATCAACGCATTGCAAACATATCTCCAATCCAGTCGATATTTTCAGATAAACTCACAGGTTTTCATTATTCTTCCCGAACGATGGATGCCTAAAAATATCGAATATTCAACTCGCGGCGTTTATAGGTTGGCACTTAATCCGGACTAATTTTTCCATGTAACATGTTAAAACGTCCAATACTACGGGTAGACATTTAGGGAATACCTTTCAGTTGATATGACTTGAGAATAAGTAATGATGAAAAACAAAATACTCAAGCCTATATTATATGATCGAAGGACGCAAGTCTTAATTTTTAAGAACTCGACTTGCCATTGCATTTTTAAGTTGTGAGTGTTAAGGGTTAACAGACTTGAGAGTTAAAAGACTAGTCTATTGAAAGTGAGGCTTTTAAAATGAGTCAAGTCTTTTTAACAGGCCTTAAACGACAAAGTATATTTCATCACTAGATACGAGGGAACCATCTAAAGAACCATGAAAGAACGTGTTAGATAATGATATGACCGTTTTGTTCAGACACTTTGACAATCCTTTGATCTAAGCCAGCCAAGCTAAGCCAGTAGAAGTGGTCACCTGTTGAATTCTTGGACTTGGTTTATGCCAAGTCGCCTCTCGTATTGTAGTTAAACAGTCTGTAATGTTCAGCCACTTGCTTATACATTAAGAGCATTCAATCCTAAAGCAGAATTAGAGATAATATAGTACGATAAACTGTCGTCCTGCTCTTACATTATGGAAGCGTAAGTTGCTATTTCCTTTTGACCAACGTTTTTCTGTGATCAGATTTTTTGGATAATATATTATGTTTGCTGTTAGATATTTCATTCGAATAAGTTTTTTTTAAATAATTTGAATTATGTGCCAGGCTACTTATTACCGTACCTTTTTTTTGACTTATTGAAGATTTTCCGCAGATGGCATTAACTACTTGGCCGGACAAATGGGGAGCGCTGAAGGCTCACCCGGTACAACGTTTAAGACAACAGGCCTGAGGGGAAAAATATTTGAAAGAATGAATCGACCCTAGTGGGTCGGTAACGATAAGCGCTGATTGAGGGAAATCGTCGACCACGCCGGCGGGGTCGGCATCGGTGTCCTCATTACCGTAGCGTGCTATAAATGTACCTCTATCTATTGATAATGGACGTGGTACAGCTTAACTTTTTATTACCTAGATGTACGACTTTAAGTACGCTCACGAGCATTAAATATGTATACACTTTGGTACCATGTCACATTAACTTTTTTGACGAATTGAACTGTAAGTCTCACTAAATGTCAAATATGTTAGTGCGACAGAATCCTAAAGTGGGCTCATGACTGTACGTACCTACATTAATAACAACTGCAGTTGTCTTCTGAAATCCGTTCTGTCTACGGATATGCGCACGCATGTTTATTCGAATTTATTTTTAGCATAATTTACAGTACCTACACTTAAAGTACATGAAGTAAGTCAATAGCCGCATGATAGGGGGCAGCTGCTCCGGATGTCATGTCGTGATCAAAGAGGGTCGAGTTACAAATAATTGGCCCTCTCTCCTCCTCCGAGTCAGAGTAACTTGAGCCGTGTGGACACACGCTTCCTATATAATACGTAGTTGGCTGGCTGCACGGAATTTTGGTACGTAGGAGCATTATTTCATCGTGTATTTTAACCACAATGGTTTCTCATTTAATATTTAGTGATCTTGTTTAGTGGTTTAGTTAACAGATTTTGTTGAAATTTGGTATTACTTAGACAGATTAAACGCTGCATAAACACATGTATTAAGGAACAGATTTTGAAATTTCCAGGTAGGAATTTCTGCGAGATATAATGAAGTTAACGCGGACGGAGTCAAAACGCGAAAGTAATTCTGTTTGTTACCTTTTACACTCATACCGATGGGCTGATTTCGATGAAGCACAGAGATAGATTGATACCCAGGAACGGATATAGAGTACTTTCTAAGGACGTACTCAAAGCCATGGTGGTGCCACAGTAGCATCCAAAAAATACATGCAGTTTAGCATATATTTTTTGTTGCTGCTGACTGTGGTTGCGCCACCGTGGTGTCCTAGTGAGATAGGGCCCTTAAAGTACCTTCTAGACTTGGACTCAATACGATATAACCTTAGTCTCGGGTAGAACCCCTCCCCCCCGGCCCTAGACCGTACAAGAAACGAAACTGTTTTTGAACAGTAATAATACAAGTAGATGGTGCAATAAAGTATAGTGGGTATAAAGCTGTGGGATTGTTGTAATTAATAATTAAGGTTCAGTTCAGAGCTGCGCTGGTTCAAGTTATAAATGACGCTACCAGCAGGGCTTGCACAGTTTCCTCTTGGTACAACTTAGAAATGTTATTTTTAGTATACATTTTTTTTAAAGAGAAACACACTTTCCTTCCGTCAGCTGTATTTTATAATTCATTTATTTAATTATTATTGGATAAGATACAGCAACGCACAAAAACATAATTATAGAATTACGAAAATTACAGTTCATTTCTAAAATAGAATCATTTTCTTTGCTGGATTTCAGTATTGAGGAAAGTTATTTACAATGAATGATGTATAATTTTATGATAACTATAATAATACCTTATTTAAGTAAGTATAAATATAAAAGATTTTATAAAGTACTAACCTTATTTGGTTAAATTAAGTGCCAGCTGTTTTACGGAGGAACTGTTACAATATTTTGTATCGAAATATTGGTGCCGATTCTGGCAGACACAAACAAACTCTATCTCTATCTTGTGCCTATCGTAAGTAAAGGACAGCACTATTTTTAAAAGGGTGAAACTAAAAAAAATACCAAGTATGTATTCAAACTTTAAATAAAGGTTCGGCATTCGTAAATTTTGATATGATTGGGCATGAGCACACGACAAATACTGTTACTTGATATAACGCGCTTATTTAAAAAAAAAAGATATAAAAAACGTTATTTGCAAAAATTGTTGATGTCCGGGGAAGGAAATTGCGTACCGTTCTATTGCTTTATAGATTTTAAGTTATATATGGGTGTTTTAGGTTTTATATGAAAAAGTGCTGGAAAGAGTTGAAGAAAAGAGAACCATATTGAAGACTATAGAGAACCGGAGAGGAAATATGATTGGCCACCTGATACGACACGATTCATTTATAAGAAACATTATAGAAGGAAAAATTTAAGGGAAGAGAGGAAGGGGTAGACCTAGGATAACATTTATGAAACAAATAAAAGAGAAGGTGTAGGTCGTGTCGTATCGGGAGGTGAAGGTTTTGGCGGGAAGATGAGAGGAATGGCGATTACTCCACCGACAAGAGCGCAACTCTTAAATAGAGAGAGAGATTTTAAGTATGTAATTCGTACCTAATGTATACATGAATACAGAACTTGTTAAGGGAAAGTAGCAAAGTTTCTTAAGGAAAGAATCTGTAAATTTTCCACACATCCCTTATTACGGCAATGGCAAAAGATTAATCACACACTTGGAAAAAGATTTCGTTACTTTCTATGAGGCGTCATTTAGTGGTGAGAGAAAACCTCCTTATTACTTGGGAGTTCGGGAGAGGTCAAATTCGTATTTCTTATATTATTTGAAAGCAGTGGCATCTCGACGATAATGCCGACTTTCCTTAAAAAATCTAAAAGTATCACATCATCATCATCATCATCAGCCCATTAACGTCCCCACTGCTGGGGCACGGGCCTTCCCTATGGATGGATAGGGAGATCGGGCCTTAAACCATCACGCGGGCCCAGTGCGGATTGATGGTTATTAACGACTGCTAATGCAGCCGGGACCAACGGCTTAACGTGCCTTCCGAAGCACGGAGGAGCTCGAGATGAAAACTTTTTTTTTTATGGTCACCAATCCTATGACCGGCCTTTGCGAAAGTTGCTTTACTTCAACAATCGCCATATAAGTATCACACTTTCCTTATACTAACCAGATAGACCAAATGTCACGTTCTTCGATTTCATTTAATGATTGATTTTACTTCAACTATTATTAAAGTCTAAATTATACACACATGCACACACTCACTATACACTTAACTATTGAGTCTAAAGATTAAGGCTGAGATTCCCATGGGTATATTCAGTATTTATCTGCCAATTCGCCGAAATAATGGTAGGCACAATTCTAGGCCTTTTCCTTGAGGTATGCTTGTATACTATTATCACCTGCTGACATAAGCAGACGCATTGCAAACATTTTTTTTGTCATTGCCCTTATAAACAGGGTGGCCCAGAGGTTCGAAATGAAAAATTAAATTCAAATTCAAAAATATCTTTATTCAGTAGGTAACATAGTTACACTTTGAATCGTCAATTTTTACATAACGAACGTCTCATCCGCCTAAAACTACTGCAGCTTCTCACAACCTGTATAGCCGGGGAAAAGAAGCTGCAAGAAAAACCTCGGCACAGGGCCCTAGTTCTTTAAAAAAATAAAAATAAACATAAAATATTGGTATACAATTGAGTAATTTAGCTGTCTAATATCAGTTCTCAGACAGTTAATCCCATGCATTTATATCTTCTAAATAATCACTAACTTTATAATAACCTTTTTTGTAAAGTTTTTTTTTTATTAGATAGAGGGGCTCACTAGCTACCAGAACCACCCCTATGAATGTCCAGCGATTATTTGCGGTTTAAGAGATATGACGACCCATTTTGTACCTTGTTCAAGATTTTCTACCTTAAGTACTTCAGAAATCATTATTTCGTCGCTATCTCTTTCTTAATAATTATTTGTTTATACTTCATTCTTATTCTTAAGGAAGAGGACCACTAGATGAATAAATTATAACTGCTAAAACAAAGATAAAACAAGTTACTGGAAGCCAAAGTGAGAAATTGACCAAAATTGTTACAGTTGTCAAAACTTCGCCGAGGAATAATAAACACACGAGGTTGTCCCACACGCACACATATATATATATATATATATATACACACACACATGTTGTCACATGTGGTTGTTGATGAACGCTAAAAGTATTTCTAAAAACTGCTCCATTTGATAACCTTTTAGAAACATTCTAAGAAAAATACCCTGAATAGGGCAAAAAACTAAGTAATTTGCCCTCAAAGATTGCAAAACTGATTAGAAGGAAAAAATGTGAGCATCAGAATGACTGCCCAATGCGACAGATCAGTTTTAAAATATTACTAACATCCAATACCTATTAGCTACTATTTAATACCTTTGTATAGATATTTACTACCTAATTAATAAATAAGAAAAATTATTTAAAAAATGGCCAGTCATTCTGATGTCTGAATGACCACCCACATTTAGAATCTCCACAAAAAGGCTCCGAAATGTAATTTCGCCTATACACAAATTTAGTACCTATTCAGTACCTACCTAAACAAATATTTTTGACATTCTTATATTTATATCGTAGCTGCTTCTTTCTAACGTTGTTAAAGGAGGACACGTTACGTTAAGAGGTCGGTCCCGGCTACTGTTTACTTATGTACTTAAGCATGTATGTAGTCGTTACATGAGCTATGTAAGGTGACTGATGACTGAATAATAACACCTGGGCTGATGAAGTCGGTTGTTGATCTTATAACCCGAGATATAACGAGAGAAGTAGAAGAGTGATTTTGTGTTCCTATCGTTGTCTTCTTCTTCTTCTTCTATCGTGTGGATTGTGAGGTGGATTACCAACCCCATCAAACCTGGTGTCAAGGTTATTACTGAGCCGCCATAGGCCCCTGACATGACTCATGTAACGACTACGTACTTACATCAGTAAGTAATAACCGGGACCAACGGCTTAACGTGCCTTCCGAAGCACGGACTGTAATGTCCTAACCAAACTAGGGATCACAAAGTGATTTTTGTGATATGTCCCCACCGGGATTCGAACCCGGGACCTCCGGATCGTGAGCCCAACGCTCAACCACTGGACCACGGAAGCCGTTACTCCCTATCGTTGTAACCCCACATCTGAAGTTGATTGTGTTATCCTAACTTATAGTTTATTATAACACAATACTGTAAACGAAGTTGTGAACGGACATCAGCTGTTGCCAGTTAGGTGGAGTTGTGCCAACCGCCACCACATTCTATATCCGCCTCAAGATGAATGGTTCGTTTCGAGATGACGTTGACGGAGATAAATTAAAATTTTAAGAGAACTTGAGGGTCAAAATGTCCACATCGAAGCAATTCATCTAAGAAAGCAATATTGCTATTTGACATTTGCGCATACAAAAGTAAGTGCGCAATGCAAACAAATGTCAGATAGCAATATTGCTTTCTTAGATGAATTGCTTCGATGTGTTATTAATCTAGTTAATTTTGGTGAAATCAATTGATCACAATTTGTATATTTTAAAACGTAGAGATGAATAAAAATTGCAAATTATGAAATATAAATATGAAAAACACGTTATAATATATCGTAATCAATTGAAGAGTTAAACTACTTATTACTAATGTTAAACTCATGTTACTAATGTCAAACATGTTTTTTTTGACATTAAATTAATTATTACATGAAATTAAGTAACTTTTCATTTGCTAGTAAACACAATAAGTATTCTAGTAAGACAAATAGCAACTGAACAGACTTATCTTCATATAATTTCCTAAATACGTAAGAAAATAATAAATTGCTCCGACTCCGTAGAAACAAAGAGCGCATCGCTTTGTATCTACGGAATACGAAATAATTTCCTCTGCCAAAAGGAGGAGCGGATAATCGGGAACGAATCGATGAACTTTCTGGATTGGGGTTGGCTGCAAACCACTCCAGTGTTTCGTAATTGAGGGCTTACGTGACGACTCGCCGCCGCATCTGCCCAACTTGCCCGCAAAGAGTTCCTTACTATCCCCAACTTTATCTCAATCTAAGTTTCGATTCTAGACGCGAGTAGTTTTATCGTAACTTTTGAAAACTAATATGGGCCAATATCATTAGTAGACGACAAACGCTTTGCGAATATCAACATTTTTTTGATTGGATTCATTATATTAGTTTCTACCTAATGACGTCGCCGTTTTTGATATCGTGTAGCTTCATAATCGTATGCAGGTAGGAAGGTAATCACTTTTATATGTCACTTAAGTGATGAGGGCTAGATTGGCTAGTCTATGTTCAAATGGCCCTCCATTTATTTCAGTAGACAGTATTCTATAAACTGTAACGTTCTTTTTTAATAATAAAAAAACACCAACCTTTTTCTGGTTACAAATTTAGTTTCACACACATCCTGGGGTCCAAACAACATACCAAATATGCAGCTTTACATCGCGTTTACGTTTTGAGAGTGCCGTATTTATATATGTTACAGGTAATAACGCATGACAGCCGCTAAGATGATCGCAGATTATTTCCTCAGACAATATTTATTTTACGAGATTCTATTTTCAAGCAGAAATAACATGTCACGCTGCATTTGGAGGTAGGATATCAGCTGTCTAATTTAGAGAGAGCTGTCCAGCTTTGCGCGAATTTACCTAGCGACGGAGTCGAATAAAAATCGCAAATTGGAATAAAATACAATCTTTGTATCCGAATTCATCCCTACTTAACTACGAAACAAAATATTTTATGCTGCTGGCGTTTATTTGTCTTCTGTTTCGCCAGAGTTGATTCAACTTTTCATTTTAAAGTTCCTTAGCCGATTAACAACTATATTTTTGTGTCCGCAGAAGCACAGAAGTTCTGGCATAGAATACCTCTACTCTACCTGTTTTTGGTTCTGAATTTGCTATTTCAAGATCTACCTTTATTCTGAAAATTGTTGATTCTATCAGAATATAAAAATAAAAATAAATGGCCTTCCTTTCACAGATTGAATTATGTCGTCAACTTAAAAAACAACTTATTTCTTCTCTTAATAAAGGAACAAAAATAAAGCAATACATATTAAATTTGTAATGGTGAATAAAAACAATCGTGGCGCTCTGTGTGGTGTTAAATAACGCCCACAGCCGCACTATACACATAACACGGATATGTGACATGTACGAGAAAACGATACTCCTATAACTGGCTGCGAGACCGCTGACGTCGTAAACCAAAAACGATCTTATAACTACGAATATAACGACGGGGTTATATCGTATTTCATGTTCATTTTATTGCAGGTTAGGGTTGCATCATAGCAAAAATGGTGGATTTATTATAAATATTATGACGCAATTCTATTCTTTATAGGCTATTTATATGTAGCATTAGCATTTGCATACGTTTTTGAGCTCGTGTGTGGGACCAAGTGGTTTGAATGTATTGAAGTACACAATCCACAATTTGAAGGAACACCCGCGTTTATACGTCTGGGTGTATCAATGAAATTCGAATCCTAAAAGTAAATTGATTCATTAAATAATAATAATAATAATAAGTCATTTATTTCAGGTATAAAAAACCCATATACAAAAATAAAAGATACAATAAAATAAAATTATACAATAAAATGATATCAAAAATGAAATAAAATAGGTAATACAATATTATGTTATTATTCTTATGTTTTCCCAGGCCGATGTAGGGACGTCCAATGTTTCGCAAAAGGGTTTGCGCAGTCTTCACTGATAGTCATCAGGATACCGTTCTGGCTGTTACGGAGCCGGTCCCAGAAGGAGGCAGTTCTAGTTCTTAGAATGGAGTAGAAGTCAGGCACTCGCGCGCCAGCGAACATGCCCGATGCACTGCAGTATCGGGGTAGTTTCATTATAATACGAAAAGCGTCATTATACTGAACCCTAAGCACGTTGTACGACTTTTTCGAGTACTTTATCCAAAGCTGACATGTATAAAAACACTGGCAAAATGCTTTGTGACCTTCACTTCATTCGTACAACGTGCGAACCTGCGCGCGAGCATATTACACCTGACCGCAAGCGCCCGGCGCTCTCTCTCCAAGTCCGCGTCGTCATTGAGACTATCAGTGAGGATATGTCCCAAGTATTTGAAAGTCTCCACAACCCGCACCGGCGAGCCATCCAGAAATACCGGCGGAACCGTCGCCGGACCTTTACCAGCTTTAAACACCAGCATTTCTGTCTTCAAGGTATTGTACAACAGACCGTGCAATTTTGAATACCTTTCACAGACAGCTAGGAGTTTTCGCAATCCGTTTATCGAGGGGCTGAGAAGCACCATGTCATCAGCATAGCTCAGATTGTTAACGCACAGGTTCCCAATATGGCAACCAACACCGGAGCCTCTCAGCTCCTCGATAAGGTCGTTGACATAGAGATTAAAAAGGTCCGGAGACGTCAGCCCCCCTTGGCGTACGCCACAATCTAGTCTATACTCACTAGACAGTACGTCGCCCCATCTCACACAGTTGGTTTGGTTTTCGTACCAGAATCGTAACAGATTAATGACCTCTTTCGGAGGAGGATTAAAATGATGCTCATAAGAATAACTATGTAATCTGTCTTAAAATCTAGATTGACCAGTAACAGAAGTCCAAATATACAGTAAAAGAATAAAGATATTATAAAGAATCTATTATGACAGATTACCAGTTTAGTATACATATTAGGTTTCCCCAAGTTATATTTAAATAAAGCAAAATATGCAGCACACTTAAAGCTTCATTTTCTGCAACGCTAACTAATGAGTCTAGTAATCAGAACGACATTCCAATCAGACTCATAATTGCATTCCGCATTAAATGTAGAAAGCAATAAATTAAACTTCAAACATTAATCATCCTTTGAACTATTTTAGATTATGTGACTACTTTGATAATTAGAAAATGAACTGTAACATGATGTTAGATCATTTATTGTTGATCGAATTTAAATGAAACAGTTATGAAACTAAGTAAGAACTAATGCCAATTCTCGATGGTTCGCCGTAGTGATAATTCCCGATGATGAGGTTTCTATACTTTTTTTTTTTTAATTAATATAATAATGCCTACGTTACAGTTATGCCCAGGAACAAACGTACTCTTTTTAACTGGACAGAGTATAGAGTACTGTATTTCAGGCAACTGTATTATCATTTACTTATACATTTCAAGCTAGTCGTACTTTTTCTACGTAATCATGACGACAAAGTTGACTAAGCGCAATAAAACATTCCCATATTGGTCAGATCTTTTTCTTATCGTGTGGGCTGTGCGGTGAAATACCAGCCTCATCAACCCTGGTCAGAATACCACCGATATTATCACCATCTTTATGCCGGAGGGAAATCGTTAGATATTAATTTCATAGTAAGTATATTTATTATGAATATATTATACCACCGACCACCGATCTTATCTTATTTTATATATATTGCATAGAGGCTTTGTCTACCTTTAAAGCCAAACGGTGAAGAATAAACGATTTAGAAATTTTGTTGCATTCTCTTTGCCTCAAATCTGTGGTGGTTTCAAACTTTGTAACCAACGAAAGTAACCGGTATGACAATTCATAAAATTCTGCGATAGAATTTTGTTTCGCGGTGTATGAAAACTGACCACTTTGTCGTATCAGCCTTTTTTTGTTTGATGTGTGTTTCATATTTACTGCCCAGTTAGTAAGAAATCAAGTTACTGGCGCTCTTTGTAATCAGGAAATCGATGTCATCCTTTGACAATGGACGTTTAGCATCGACTGTTGGACGTTGTATTTATTTTTTTGTCAGCCTTGCTCAAATTTAATAACAGTTGTGGCCACAGGTCTATGAACATCGATAAAAACGAGGAGTTTAGAAGCATTATGGTGTAATAGAGCACATATATAAAGTGGAAAATGTTTGCAAGAAATTTCCGGAGTACTGGAAGTTCGAAGAAAACATTGAATGTGGTGCTCTATGTTCGGTTCGACAAATCGTGCAAACTATACGTAGATGAGCCACCATAAAATCGCTGTTCTATATTGTGGATTATCTGTGGATATCCCTCGATTTATGTTGTGAAAGACAACTTTTCATATATCAAGTAATTGAATGACTATATTCAGGAGTATCGCTCAGATTAATCACGTAGATAAAATAATGAAATAATTAATGAAGATTCCATATATGATATTTCCATATGATATTTTTATTAAGAGTACATACCTCGTGCCTGTCAGTAATTAATAAAAGGTTACGTTTGCATACGCTCTGTAATGTTTTACTTTACCTTGAAAGTAGATATCATAAGTATAATATTATGTTCGTGTGTAACCAAAACTCCACACTCCAAACACACTCGGGTGACATTTACCTGTACCGTACCCCATTCCGTAATGTTTATCTAATTACGGTATAGCTAGCACAAGGATTCTTAATTACATACAGGGGACATTCGCCCCAATTTCACACGTGCGTCATTCCCATTGACGATGTAATTGTCTACAATTTTTCACATAAATATAATTATTTAATGTAACACAAACCAAGACTTAATGGAATGGAATTCTAAGTACTTACGTATCTTGACAGTTTAACAAAAAAACTCCTTTGTAAGATTTGAAATAAGGAAGTACAAAACGAAAGTCATTTACGAACAAAATACTTCTGGAACTTTTTATGCAAATAAGTGAAGGAAAAGGCGTCTTATTCACAATTTGCAATACAATGGCTGGATGTTAGAGCTGATTTTTCCTTCTTCGCATAGTAAGCGCGGCTTTGGCCTCATAAAAATATATTATTCAATCGCCTATTTCACTGGCTTTCTACTCCAAATCTAAAATGAAGGGATGAAATGTATGAGGGATCAATAGATAAAAGGATGAGGTTAGTTACGTGGGTTGATGTTGCCGGGAATATCGACAGAAAGGATTTCGGGAACGCATAAGAATATCGGGTTTCTATACAGCCGCCTATTATTAAAGCTATGGCAATTTTGGAATCGAAATGAAATATCTCTATTCGAATACGCAATTGGATGCAGAGCAACTTTTCCAAAGGCAGTAAAATTCAGTTACCGTGTAGAGGACTGCGTGGGCTTTCAAACTATCCACTATATTAAGAGTTCACAGAATTCCCTATCCATTGCTAAGCAAAAAGGAGCAATCAATTCTCTTGCGAAAATTGAGTGCGAGAGCCTCAAATTGTAACCTCACAGCTCAGTGGGCATACAAAGACGATTCTGGCGCGCGCCGGCCGTGGGTCGACTTCACAGTTCACACGTCGTACGAACACCGTCAATGTACGGTTCGGAAAATCAATCCCAAGGGAGCTATGGGTTCGTTTAAACGTGTCTATTATTTAGACAGAATTGAGGGAATTGTGGGGCACGAAGCCAATCGGTCGAGGAAACATCGAGCGCCGTCCGGCGGCCGCCGCGCCCGGCACCCGGCACCCGGCGCCCGTCGCCCGCCGGCAGGTAAGACGGTAATATTTTATTCAAATTAAGCTGCCACGGACGCGTGTTTGGATTTGTTCTCTGTCATAGCTGAAGTAATAAATTTTATGCGTCGATAAAGGATGGCATCCAATAACCACCGCGAAAATAATCTTTTACAATCTATTGGTTTAAAGAGGTTCTACTTCAACCGAGTCTTGCAATCTAGACGACAGAGGTTTAAAAGTAATAAATGCAGCAAAGAGGGAGGGAGTCGTAGTTGCAAATATGTTCCCTATAGCCGTTTTCATCATTTTTCACCGGTTTTGTACGAGATAAAATAATTAATTAAACTTTAGGGTATTGAAAAATGAAACGTAATAAATTAAAGATTATTTTTTCATCTTCCAATATAAAAAGAAGATTCTGGAAATAATTGATTTGCCATTGACATTTTAATTAAATTGTTATTGGGATTAATTCATCTGGCAGACTTTTGATTACGTATAAGAAATGGATATAGATATGGATATTGTGGATTGAGCTACATCATGTCAAGGCCACAAAAATGAACCGTTTCATTATTTAATTAAATAAATAATAAAAAATCAGGTTTCGACAGGAATTGCTCAAGGAAAGTTTTTTAATCAACAGTAATGAAAAATGTGCGATAAGCGTGGGTCGCGAGACTGTTTGGGGCGAATATTCCTGTGGTATTTTTTGCAAGTGTCACGGTGAGAAACGCGTTAGCGGGAATTAAATTAATGTACCACAAAATATAGGCAGTACTTTATAAAGAAGGGAACAGAGCCATACAGGACCAAAGACTAGTCTGTTGATACTATATAGACTCCTCCTCTTCTTATCGTGTGGGTTGTGAGGTGGAATACCAGCCTCATCAACCCTGGTGTCAGGGTTATGATTGAGCCTACAGACTAACTACAACTACTACTGCTACTACAACTGCTCCTACTGTTTTGATTGACTATATAGTTAAGGACGAAAACAACATAATATTACTACTCTTCCCAGGCATGTCTCAAAAAGTTCCATTAATATGTTTATCGAACGCTAAAGCTAAAACTTATGTCTAAAAATTAAAACCCTACTACGGAATAATCATGCTCTGAAATATATGAAACAAGAAAATAGGTACCTATGTTTCTCTGAAATTCTTCCGAATAGGTGTGTGTATGCCTGAAAAGGTAGTATTTGGTGATACTCAATGAAAAATAACAGCTGTTTGTAACCTAAATACCATGCACAGAATAAATTTCATTTCATGATTAAATGATAGTCGTGGTCGTATGCCATGGTAGGGAAACTCTTATGCCTAAGTGCTCTTTGTTACGTCAAAGAGTACAGATTAAAATGAATAATCTTTTTTAAGAATCATTGTAGTCATATCGTGTCCAGTAGGGACCTAGCAGATAAATCTACAATATTTCAATTATTCTCTTTGTTTCTTAACGACATTTCCCTTTTCATGATTTCACATTCACTTTAATAATATATACTCGAGTATTTCATATGGATTTATTTTAACGTTCCTTATTTTTTATATTTTATCTGAGATTTAAAGTAGGTAAGCATGGCGTTAGTAAAATATAAATACTTAGTTTTAGATAACATGAACGATCGGAAAATACCTCACCAAACGCCGTAATCAAAATTGTAGCAATCATATTTAGGTACTATATTCACTAAGCCATGGCATCAAAAGTAAACTTTTCCAATAGGCGGTGCTGCTTGGCCATTTAGCTTTAGATAAAAACCGGATAAATTCCGTAGCATTTTTGTTTATTTGCAGTCGTTCTCGATTTGGGAAAAAACATTTTCGGTAGAATTCGATCCCGTTTAACTTTGAATTTTATTTCGCAGGCGGGCGATCCTCTCCAACCCGGACGTCATCGGGCACACACCTATAGAGGCTTTATTCGAAAACGATTTCTGGGGAACACCGCTCACAGACCCCGGTTCACACGGTTCCTATAGACCGCTGTGCGTCGCTACATATCGACTCAACTACGCTTTTAGTGGGTTCAAGCCGTGGAGTTACCATTTCCTGAACGTGCTGTTTCACTGCCTCGCGACGGCGTTGGTGGTTACCACTGCGAAGCGACTTCTCCCGAGACACTGCGCGAGGGTGGGCACAGCTGTCACCGGTCTGACCTTCGCGGCCCACCCCATACACACAGAAGCCGTGGCAGGGGTCGTAGGGCGAGCCGACCTCGCCGCCTGTAACTTTTTTCTACTTAGTTTTCTCATATACACCGAACACATTCGACTTCGAGAACGAAGCCAAAAGCGCATATGTCGACACGCTCTGAAGAATCAATTAGTTCGCCGACATGTGACTGTTAGCGAACAGCCATTCCGGCTGAGCTGTCACGGACTGATGCAGCACATTGTGACTAACTTCCGGAGGCTGCTGAAGGCAGGCCGAGTTGGACCGATGAAAGTGTTGGACGCGTGTGAGGTGAAGGCGGACACGATGAGATTGAAGTGCCAGTACAGTGACAGTGCTAGTGAGGACTCCAGTGAGCTGTTGCAATGGTTGACGTTGGCGGGAACTTTACTTTTTGCAGTCGCCGCCACATTATGTAAAGAGCCGGGCATAATGGTTCTGCCCCTTTGCATACTCTACGACTTTCTGAAAGGCTCTCGTCAGGAAGAACCCTATTCTAAGGTAAGATATATTATTTTTCTCTTCACTATTTGTGTTTGGAAAAGGGTCGAGTATATTTTTTATTATGTAAAGTCAAGAACCGTAAAGTTATGAGAGACCGATTTCTAGGGACTTTTGATGAAGGGCTTTTGCTTTCAACTGTTAGAGCTTTCGGATAAAAGTAAGATGTTAAAAGATCTGAGAGCCTGGGCAAAATGCTGTTTACTTATTTGCCCCTGCACCTAAGTGTACCGATATGTCGCCATGTGATAGAAAATAAAACTGAATTCGAAACTTGAACATATTATGTAATGTTCATAACGTAACATAACACCTGCCTAACATTGTTCGGATCGGTAAATTAATCCCCTTTCTTGGAAGTTCGCAAAACACGTAGACAAGTAAAGTGCAATCTGTCTAACTCGTGAACGTAAAGTCACTACTAATCCAATTGGCATCCTTTGAACGTCTTGATTGTTTCTAAGTCGTGGTCAGAAAGTGAGATCAGGTGACCACGGGAAAGTTCCGTGGAACGTGCCAAGCCAATTACTGATCAGTTTCTGTGTGTTTCTGAGGTATATCCGCACATTTACTTACACAGTAGGTATGTATGCTCTTGAGAGTTGCTACATAAACAGTTTGCATTGTCTGTATGCCCGTAAGCTATGGCGTGTGTTTGTATGTTTTAGACTGAGACAACAACACGGATGGTAAATTATAATAATAACTTTTGATATTACTGACAGACTTAGAATAAGCTGTCTAGTCTAGAGGACGTGAACAACATAGTCCACATGTTGTTTACGTCCTCTAAATTACAATAAAAGTTTCAACACATAATTACTGAGACAGTATAAAAATAAAACCTTTAAAACCCTTTACAAAGTAGTTTGGATGTAGTAGAGTATTTTCGTCGACGATACCTGCATCAGAGTCGTCGCCGTCAACAAAGAGAATAATGTGAAGTTGTATAAACAAAGTATGTAGTAAACGAGTCGGCGGCGTCCGCACGCAGTCCGCGACGATGACATGCAATATGGTCCGCTTCCTACAGCGAGCTAATTAAATCCAATTTTCGAATGCGGGTTGAGAGATACTAGAAACCCGTAGGATCATTTGTGACGTGGAAACGACGTCGACCTAAAAAAGTAAATGGGAGATAGAGCAATTAAGTACCCTCGGTGATATTGTCGCGGTTACGCAAGTTTAGACTGCATTCGAACGCTCTGACACAGTCATCTATTATAAAATAATGATGTCATTTATCATAGAGAGCCATGGTAGCAAATTTGGAAGAATGTTTATTCTCATTGTGAGTCGAATTGCAGCACGGGCCTAAACCATTGATTTTTGAATTCGTGTTTGGAAAGTCTTGACAATCCTATTTGTAAAAAACCGGACCTGTCAAATCATCAGGTTTTGGTAAGCGGATCCCGTGAAAACGGGACTCCGCTAGGAAGATGACGATGTCATGATTCATTATTATCAGGGGCGTACTTTTTTTGTCTAAAACAACAGTCGATTGATTATGGACAAAGTTTCAAAAGTCAATATTAAAATAAAAAGAACACAAAAGTTGTCCTTACTTGCTCCCGCGGTGAGTAAGCGAATGAAGTTACTTCTGAAATGGCATTATTATCGAAATGGAATTCGCTAATGTTAAAAAGGCGAAGCGTTTTTCACTTACTCTCAGTCTGACTTATTTGAATAAGTAAACCAAACTTTGACCGGCGTTTCTCGTTTCATCGACTATTCCATTATAATGTAAGTAACATGTAGGGCCCGTGCCGAACCCTTTAAATGGCGACTTCGATATTTCATGAAAAAGACGTATAGTTTGTGCCCATTGTCATTGAACAGACCCCATTAATATATGTACGTTATGTGTCCTTCGGCTCCCCTATCCATATTATGAGCTCGAAGTATCTAGTATGTAACAAAAAGATATATTGTTTTTGTTTCTAGATTCTGTCTCGTAACAAACTGTCCAACTATTTTCCCTATAGCAACATTTTATTGCCTTCGTAAGTTTATGCGATCTCATGCAATAAAGTGATAAAACAGTTAGCTCGCTACGCTACCAAACTGGCTCAGATATATCGAGCCGAACCAATAAAACTGCCATTAAAAGCACAAACTTGCCGAATGTTTTGTTTTCTCTTTTTCATATCATCACTTGCACAAGTTGCGATACTGGGAAATGTTAAAATATTTGGCAATGTCTAACAAAAATAACCGAACGATTCTTTACATAAAAATATTGTAAAATGGCTCAAGGGGACCGTTTTTTTCATTGTTAGAGAATTTGTACTTGAAAATTAATTGTATATTTTTATTTCTCCCTTCCGGTAGAACGGCACCGTCTGCTTAGGTACCTGGTTTTGACGTTAAAGCCAACATTTAAAGTACCTAATTAAATTGCTAATAAATTGGGTACATTTATTATCATTTTCCATAATTAATAAAGCTTGCTATTTTACGAAACCTGCAAAGAAAGGTTCTATGGTTAAAAACGTATCATGTTCAAGGAAAAATTAACGATATGCTTAGCCAAATGAATATCGATTCCCGTCGGCTCGTCCTTAACTCATTTACCCTGCATAAAATTAGTACCGGACCTTTTCGCGGATAGCGGCCAATATTTCTCCCATCTCGAGGACTGGAGCAATTTTCTGTAGCTCTCAACATTAAATTAACATTTGGGCTTTTTCTTCTCTCGCTTGCCCTTCCTTCTTCGTCCCTAGCCCAGTATATTTCAGCGGTCGCGTAATTTGTGGCTCGTAAATGTTCTGAAATTGGTCATCCCTTTGGTTGAGGTGAATTTATGGCCTCCTCGGTCGGCCTGTCGAAAGGGGAATTAATAAGTCCCCTCTAATGGTGAAACGTACCCTTACCATCAATTTGAATGCCCCAAGATTGCTCTGGACCAGCGAAACGAGCGTCTGGACATGAAATATATCACTTACAAATTCTTATTCATTTTGCGCTCCACGAGTAAATTGGATTCGCAGGGATTGCCTTATTTTATTATCGTTACAAAATGGCATCTAATGCCAGATTGACAGATAGAAAATTGAATATTGTATAGATTGCCAGCGTTAGTGGGATGGAATATTTGGGCTCATATATTGAATTTGCGGGAAACTGGCGCAGCTCAGTGCGCACATATAATACTCTATCACACGTAGATATAATATTGTATCATCGCTTAGATACGGATTTTATTTCTGTCGGGATACTTACTAGACATATTTACTAGACATATAAAGCTATAAGCCGAGTTTCCGCGCGATTACTTTATTATTTTCTTCATTCCTGTGCTCGCTCGCAAGTAAATAATCCAGATTTCTCTTACGTCAACTTTATTGTGGGTAATAAACATTTATGAAGACAATGTTTTTGATGTTTCACGTGTAAGGGTTATATAAAAATGTGTTTTTGATAAACTTTCCACGGGATATTATTCCCTAGGGGAATGTTTATTGTCACGTACGCAACGTTTTGTAATCACAATGAAAATGAAATGAAATATCAAAAATGTTCCATGTATTACTTATGCCTGCAAATTGTCTTTTGATTTGTGGCGCTGTGCCCAAAGGGATTACTTTATCGTAATAACAATTTAATATTTTCAGCTTATTTTCACGTTAGATAGGATCTTGTATAATGCACTTACGAGAATATATTAAGCTTTATAACATGAGAGAAAATTCCTTCAAGACCGACCCACCTCATTTTCCGAGCAGTCAGTTGTTCTAAGGGTTCCTAAGAGACTTCGTAGAGCTATTTATGAAATCCGAATGCCGTATATTTGGTAGAAATTCGTGGCATTTTTTCGTTATGTGTGTATGTTTGTGTGTAGGAACGGTAACGATAATGACAGAATAATGGTTATTCTGACTCGCGTATTGTTGTCTAGCGCTAATTCCGTTGTTGGTGGATATCATATTTGTTTTGCACTAATGACAATGAATGTGTTCGCCTTCCTTTCATATTTTTGCTCCTTTCTTTTATAAAGTTATTACTGTGATTCATAAGTGTGGCTGGCATTAAAAATTACAAATTAAAAGATAAAACAGATTCTACTAAGTCTTATAATAAATATAGGTTTTCTCTTTAGGTAACGTTGTTTTAGATATGCATGGATTTATTTTTACCTTTGATGAGTTTGCTCTAGGCCCAGACTTGCTGGAAGGCATTGACGAGGCCTAAGATGGAGCAACGTCGCCCAGAAGGTGCCTGTTCACTCTGACCTTGAAAGCACCCGGGTTATATGCATTCGGAAATACAGAAGGCGGCAAAGAATCCACTCTCTAGCAGTGCGCATTATAATAATAAGAAAATATTTTAATATTAATTCCATCAAAAACAGTACTTCTTAATCCACTCTACTTCTTAAAGTGAACTAGGGCATTCTGCAAAGATTTACACAACGCACGCCAAGACAAGTGCAGACCTAGTGTCCTGGGATAAACAAACCTGGTTATAAATAACGTTGGTCGAACGCCTCCTTGTCTTGAAAGAATAATGGTATTTTCTATTTCGTTAGGTGGTAGTGTGTAGTGTAGTAACTCGGATGCTTGCCAGCTGCGAACGGCTTGTGACATTAATGTAGCGACGCTAGATGCGCCTGCGGCCGGCTAGATTGAAATACCTGGTAAGGAATTTGATCTAGCTCATCTGGCGAACGTACATGGATGTCGGGGAGGAATGCGCTATCAGTCTACGCTCACGACACAGTCATACAACACGTATATCGAATTTTGAAATATCTAGGTAACTAAACTCGAATGATCTGCATTACGAAGTCTTAAGATGAACATGACGAACTAAATAATCTCAAAAACATTTTTTTACAGTACTTACTTTCTTAAATAAATAAATACAACTAAGGAACATTAATATTCTTATCAAGAGAGTATCTAACGTAAACAACTCACATGTATACCTACAGAGTAGTGGTATTATCATGGTTAACCTTAGTAAATCTAATATGCAAAGAGAAAAGAAAGTCACAATATATTCTATTTTCGTCCCGGCCTTATTAGATCCCGCCGGTCACGACGAAAACAAGATATCACGAAAGAAATCTATTTTCTCTAGGATTAAATCTTTGAGTAAGTACATATAGAAGAGTTAAGTGTGTGTGTGTATGTGTGTGTGTGTGTGTGTGTGTGTGTGTGTGTGTGTGTGTGTGTGTGTGTGTGTGTGTGTGTGTGTGTGTGTGTGTGTGTGTGTGTGTGTGTGTGTGTGTGTGTGTACGGGAGACACACACTATAGATGGCGAAACAGCTCACCACCTTTTTACGTTGGTTTGATAGAAAGCTCAGTGAGGTCGGTACTTAGTACATCTTGCGATAGATGTAACTCTGACTACCCCAATTGGGATATATTTGTGAGCTTATGTTATGTGTATCGAGGAGCTCGGTGGCGCAGTGGTAAACACGCTCGGTCTGTGATTGTTGAAGTTAAGCAACTTTCTCAAAGGCCGGTCATAGGATGGGTGACCACAGAAAAAAAAGTTTTCATCTCGAGCTCCTCCGTGCTTCGGAAGACACGTTAAGCCCTTGGTCCCGGCTGCATTAGCAGTCGTTAATAACCATCAATCCGCACTGGGCCCAAGTGACGGTTTAAGGCCCGATCTGGCCCTATCCATCCATAGGGAAGGCGCGTGCCCCAGCAGTGGGGACGTTAGTGGACTGGTGATGAGTGAGTTATGTGTATTGGAGTATATGTTCTTCAATACAGGTGCAGCAACAGTGTCGAAATAGGTAGGTTAGATAGAACAGAATCCATTGACTGAATATCCACTGATACATCACTATGCTCATGAATGTCACTGCACTGGCTTTTGCACTTTCACAGACCTAACTCGAAATGCGCATTGCTGCCTTAGTGAAGCTATTGTAAAACGTTATCTATGTTGGGATATAATCTATATACCATTATATTTAAATAGTACATACGTAAGGTTCCCTTTTTAATTCTATTTAACCAACGTCTTTGAGTAATCGAGTCAAATATTCAAGATAATTGTATTTTATTTATTTTTAACTGTTTATTTCGAATGCATTTATTTATTTTAAAAAAATAACTGAAAAAAGCACAGTGAAGTATAGTTACTACTTTACTGTGTTTTTTTTTTATTAATAATTGTAGATAGCAATATTACTTTAGGTATGTTAATATTTATGATTCTTATGACGTCATGAGGATTTTTCAAATTACCTAAACAAAATCGTTTCTAACTTTCCATATAAAAATGAAAATTGTGACAGCACGTAGGTACGATGCCATCTAAATTGGCTTTGATAGAAAATTATTAGGTCGTCTGAATGTAAAATTAATATAGGTAATACCATATATTGACGTGTTAATTTATATAATGATATTTCTATCTATTTTGTCTCTATCTAAAACTCTATCTATCTAAAAGCTAAACTTTTACCTATAACATCGCTAGATAATTTAGTCGATCAGGCGTGAGTCATCGGACTTAGTATCGCTTGGGTATTCGTGATCACAAAGTCACGTTCATATTATTAATGTACGGTATGACCAATCTAAGTTTATATATTTGAAATAGATTAGCAAAGTGACTCAAGTGACTTAACAGTTTATTAGGATCTAGTCAGAGGGCATAAAAAATATAATTCAGTTTTTATAAAGGGCTCTCCTACAACTATACTTTACAACCCCTACAACTCTATTGTTATTAAAATCAAAGTTTGATTTTGCGAGGCATATCAGAGCATATCATATGGACTAAGAGATTTAAAGGAGTCCCTATCGTCGGACACGGTGAAGAGGACATCACCTCACCTGGTTACGCAACATGTTGCCAGCAATCGAATGACGAATAACTTCCCTCTGTTGGCGCAACTATGATGTCCTAGTGAGCTACGGCCTTTTCAATACTTCATTTGGTTCCTATGATATGCCCGAAATGAGTTTAAAGTACCTACATGGCAGAAAAGTATGAGAAGTGACTGATTTTTCTGCAACAAAGTGGGTTTTTGTTTGATAAGTACCTATACAGTGGAATTCGTGACAATTAATAAAGTTCACTAAAACTATGTAAGTAAATATTTTTAAGAGTAACAAGTAATTAATCCATTAAAATCCTAGCTTTAATTTCCATTCCAGAGTGGGGTTCAGTGTTTAAAAGTAAATTAAGCATGTACACGATTTACGAGCTTTCAAAGAGCTGTTAAAAAGAAATTACGTACAAAATGCGCGAGAAGTTGTAAATACAGCGCCCTGCCTCTTCCATTCCGTTTATTGTATGACACGCCGCCGCCGCCGCCCTAAATCAAAGAGTCGTGAAGTTCCCCATACTTCCATATTTTCGCACCCAACATCGTCCTATAATGGCTATTGACCAAATTTATCGACTTTCCTGTCATATTTTCATCTTTATGTGCCAGAATTGGTCTCCACATGTGTTGGTCTGAGAAAGTTCCCTCATTCAGTTTCAGAAGTTTTGTTTTGTGTCATGCTCACGTCAAATATTTTAACATATTTTCGATGTTTCCCAGCGAAGGAATAGATAAATAAATTTCTGATAACTTGAGAACGGGTTTACCGTTGGTAAACGCGTGAAGCGTCGGAAGCTCCAACTTTACTAATTCATAGTTGAGCTGTGTGGTAGGCGAGCTATGTACTCAATACGCCTCTCGGTTGATAAGAAAGCTCTTACCCAAAATGGGCGCAACCTTTTACTCTATTTACATTCTAGCCGCCAAACAGTTTCTCTTATATGTTTTTGACGTCCATTCTCCTTTGCTTCATTTAGGATTAGTTAGAGCTCAAAGAACTAACAAAGTGACAACATCCATTTGGGGTATTATTTGAGCGGCGTCTAATGAACACAGCGTTAGGCGGAGAGCCACAAAAACACGTTAATACCCGGGACAATCGACCGCTCACGTATGCTGCTATTCACGGGTCCGGATGCCAGCAGTCACAAAGGAACGGAAGCAAACTGAGAAGAAACACTGCCATTAATAAGCGAGCAACTATACAGAGACGTCTTGCACGTTATTCTAAAAGAAACAAACGTAGCACCCTCATTATACAAAAAGCAACCGCCAAGTTTGTTTATGTTTATAATGGAGGAGAGGTGGAGATGATATTTGCGAAAATAATAAACAAACTGTCTGAAAAAGCTGCTTGCTTGCTGATTTACTTTGGGTGTGGTAACTTAATTCTGTGTGAGGTCACTGGGTATTTATAACGAGTTAATTACCTAATGCTTATTTATATAAAGTAAACAAGTATAATTTACATGTAGGTACAGCGGGTGTAATGTAGACTTATACGCTATACAGAATAAAATCCTACAAATTTAGTTTGGTAAGTACTCTCTTCTTGTTTACCTCATCTCATAATGTGCTCCTCTAATAAAATCACTATATTTGATTGTATGAATATTAATATTCGTCATCTCTGTGCTACCTTGCGTATATTTATTAAATAAGTAATGCCTTCTGCTGCACTACATTTTGCCGAGGCTGCGATGTTTCCTAACAATAAGAAAGCTGTGAGATTCAGAGCGAGAAGGGAACGAGTTTCCATAGTGATCCAGCGAGTTAAAGCGACAGATGAACGCCCCGCGCGTTTGAGCGAGAAAAGGCGAGTTGGCGAGAACGGTTGTCAAGGAGCGCCTTCTTGATTTACGTCGTGTAGACCGAACGAGATAGCTGGCATGAAAACACACATCGTGAACACTGTGCTTACTTTGTTTTGTAGACGTATGGCTCCATTGTATCGTGTTGTATTGTGCGGCGCGACTGATCTACGTTTATGGCTTTAATTAAAACTTTCAGCATATCAGAGGGAGATAGATAGATAATTCTCACTACGATTCTTGACCTTTTCACACGCCCTGTCGCCGTAGCTCATTGCTCGCGACTTCCACACTACATTTGAGGAAACCGCGGTAAAAGTAAGAAAGTTTATTATGGAATGTTTTCACAGGCCCGCAGTACCCTAATCTGAAATCGATAGAAACGGCACCGAACAAAGTTGTGAATGGTACCTTAACTTGGGAATCGAAGAAAGTTGAACCTTTTCGTTCGACACCTGCGTAGATACGCTCCATTGATAAAGCTACTAGTTCGTAAGGTTCAGCGCAAAATATGAGATAAAACGAAACGGTACCTGCTTAACGATCGGAGAAAATCCGTATTTTCCGTTCATGCGAAGATACGCGCTCCCAAACGCTCCAGTAGTTCAACTAATAGACTGAGACTGTAATATCCCCGCGATGACATGTTTTATGTTTATACTGGTTTATGCCGTCTATAAAATGCAATAATACCAGGAATAGGTACAGAATACAGGTCAGGCACGAAAAGTAATCCGAAGCTTTCAATTTGTTTTCTTCTTTCGTAGTTTCATATTTATTTTCCGTTTTCGAGAAAAGTTTGTTTATGCGGTGTAAAGTTTGTAATGACTGTGACTCTGTGAGTTTGAAACGCGATTATTTTTAAATTCATTGGGAACCTGAATAGGTTTTTATGTAACATAAAAATGTATACACCTACTTACTTAGTCTCATTGCGGACTGAAGGAATTCTCTACCTTAGTACTTGACTATGAATATTTTATGCACTGACTAAAGCACACGTTTCTGTTGCATAAATAATAATATAATATAGCATTACGCCTGTACGCTTGTAGACAGAGGTACAGTCATGAGCATAATAATGTACCCACTTTAGGACTCTGTCGCACTAACATATTTGACATTTAGTGAGAGTTACATTTCAATTTGTCAAAAAACTTAATGTGACATGGTACCAAAGTGTATACATATTAATGCTCGTGACCGTATATAATTCAAATTCAAAAATATCTGTTTTCAGTAGGTAACATAGTTACACTTTGAATCGTAAATTTTTATATAACGAACGTCTCATCCGCCTAAAACTACTGCAGCTTCACAACCTGTATAGCTGGGGAAAAGAAGCTGCAAGAAAAACCTCGGCACAGGACCCTAGACGTTCTTTTAAAAAATAAAAATACTTAAACATAAAATATTGGTATACAATTGAGCAATTTATCTGCCTAATATAGTATATATCCCCAATCCTCCGTGGTCTAGTGGTTAGAGCGTTAGGCTCACGATCTGGAGGTCCGGGTTCGATTCCCGATGGGGACATTGTTGAAATCACTTTGTGAGACTGTCCTTTGTTTGGTAAGGACTTTCCAGGCTTGAATCACCTGATTGTCCGAAAAAGTAAGAAGATTCCGTGCTTCGGAGGGCACGTTAAGCCGTTGGTCCCGGCTATTAGCCGTAAAAACACCTCCACCAACCCGCATTGGAGCAGCGTGGTGGAGTATGCTCCGTACCCCCTCCGGTTGATTGAGGGGAGGCCTGTGCCCAGCAGTGGGACGTATATAGGCTGTTTATGTCCCCAATCCTCGCCAACGAACCTACTGCCATTAACTGGGCACAATTACAGGAAACCACGTGATATCAATTGAGTCATATACTAGGTTCAAGATAAATAATGAAATTCTGATTACTAAATAACGATAGATTTAAAACTAACAAAAACTGTTTATTTTTTCTACTTAACTTATTTATGAATTTTAATCAAGACGTAACAATAAGTACGACATTTTTTCGCGTTTTTCTATGACGTCACAGTATGCTTTCTCATACAAATTCCATAGTCATTTCGTGTTTTGATGACTAGTATAAAGTAACTGATTTGATAAGTAAGAAACTAGCCTGTAGAACCTATAGAACTAGCAAATATGAATTCAAACTCATAAAGACGAATGCATTGGTTTTGAGCCTGATCCCCGATTGAAACCTGAAAATAATACCTACAATAAAATTAAAATTTAGTAGAGATTTATACGAAGTAACTTGCAGTATTAGTCATGGTCATCATAATACAATTCTAAATCATTATACAAACAGCTAAGAGGATTCACGAAACAACAGAGTCAACATTGACTAAATAATTGGTTGCGCTGCGCATATTTGATATTTCCTAGAAACATAGTTCTCTAGAGTATCTATCCAAAGTGACGTAAACCAAATTATTTTGGTCGATTGCATTCGGTCGACCTCGGTGAATGCAGCTGTAAATCGGATCTCTCCATCGAGGCACCGCTACACATTCCTCGGTTCACCTTACCCTACTTTCACAAATGAAATGGACGACTATATTTCTACCTGTAAACTTTAGGTCATTTTGTGAATAGCAATGTGAGAATTTTCAGATTACCTATTCGAAATATTTTTTTATAAAAGATTTAGATAATGGAGCATGGAATAATCCTCCACATACAGATCATAGAATCCCACCAATCGGATTTTTTTTTGTATGAATAAAAAAGTATTTAAACATGACTTACGTATAAAATCTTAACGTTAATACAATTAAACTGAATCAACTTTAGGCTCATTTACGTAATACAAATCTTACTATTTCAAGTTTTAAAAAAGTTATAGCCGGAAATACGCTAAAAAAGATGAAATAGTTGACCAGAACTTTTCTTTAACTTAAAATGTATATTTTTACAGTAGGTATCGTGTGTATATCAACATTTATCGCTAAAGACTTCTAGTCTCACGCTATAAAATGCGATCGTAAAATTTCACTGAGTTGCCAGACCGATTTTAGAAGTACATTCAACTCTTAATACACTTAAGCACCAAATTGATTAAAGACGAACACATAAAAATAGATATTAATCAAATTGGTACTTTGTTATTTGATAATTTAATAAAAATAATTATAACAAACATCTATGAATTCTATTTTTTTACATGTATGTCATTTTGATTAGATCCATTTTACAACTCTATTTTACAACTAATTCCATACTGATTCTATGACTTCTAATATATTATGATTAATGGCAACTGCTTTATATCACGAGTCTGTTATATCTCACCACGCCGTCGGTACGACCTTGTTTTATATCAAGCTTAATGTTGCGTCGTATTACCACCGATGCGATGGCCTACTAGATGTCCCCCTTCTAACCCCTACTGAGAAAATAGCTCTTGTATTCAATGAACGTTAATAAGAAATTTCTAGAACGTGATGAGGTATGTTAGTCTATATTTTCATCACATAAACTCACGCCCGTAATTCCTAATGGGATTGGCAGAACCCCCGTTTTGAGACGAAGTCATAAGACGGATATACCGAATTATGACGAACTGTATGTTCAACCCACCGTCACCGCAAATACCATGGATTCTAGGAAATAACATATTTACTTATACTGAGAATTACGTCAAAAAGAAGAAGCGAGAATTTCAGATATCAAAAATGGAACGATAAAACTTATTTTATTATTCTGTATAATCGAGATAATTATATTTAAATAAGTTACGTAGAATTGTATTGGAGTTGCCAATAAACTATTAATACGTGCCTGAACTGGTAACAAATAGGTATAATTATAATATAATGTGAAAATACTGAGTATAATGTCAATATACCCGATGGGGACATTGTCGAAATCACTTTGTGAACTGTCCTTTGTTTGGTAAGGACTATTCAGGCTTGAATCACCTGATTGTCCGAAAAAGTAAGAAGATTCCGTGCTTCGGAGGGCACGTTAAGCCGTTGGTCTCGGTTATTAGCCGTGAAAACACCTCCACCAACCCGCAGTGGAGCAGCGTGGTGGAGTATGCTCCATACCCCCTCCGGTTGATTGGGGGGAGGCCTGTGCCCAGCAGTGGGACGTATATAGGCAGTTTATGTTAATGTTAATATTATATAGTCTCATAATAAATTAAGTACCTTGGGGGTTTTATGAAAACACGTGCTTTAATTTCAAATCCCAGTTCCAAGTTCAAAAGTTAATTAACTCAAGTAGGCTGATCGTGTAATTAGAAGTTTACTATCGATTTTACATTAGACATCTCACAATCTCCCCTTTAATTTCTTCAAGTGTAGTTTAATCCTGCGGAATCCAGTTTGTAAGAAGACTGGCAGTAGCAGTTGGTAAATCAGCTAACATTCAAAACACTACGTAGTATAAAAACAAAGTCGCTTTTTCTGTCCCTATATCCCTATATACGCTTAAATCTTTAAAAACTACGCAACGGATTTCGATGCGATTTTTTTTTAATAGATAAAGTGATTCAAGAGTAAGGTTTATATGTATAATAACATCCATTAAAAAGTGGAGAAATACTTTTATTTTTGAGGTTTTTAATGTGATGTAAATAATTTAACTTTTTCCTCGGAATTGCAATTTGCACCCGAGCGAAGCCGGGGCGGGTCGCTAGTTACATAATATAAAATTGCATCGCAGTAGAGACAGATGAATAGTATACTTAGACACCCACTCCCCGCTAGCTCTGTTTACGTCCCATATGGGGTGAACCTGTATGCCATTAACCGGGCACAAATTCGAAAAACCACGTGATATCAATTATATTTATGATCCAAACATGAACTCAAAGTTATAAAGTCGAATTTAATGCCCAAGTTGGCATTCGAACCCGTCACATATTATGTAAGTCACGCTTACATCTTACATATTCGGAGACAAACAAGTCTATCACGGATTCTATTAAATCAGAATCATTTATTCAACGTAATTATCATGGATAAACTTGTTGAAGGTCAATGTAACATTTTTGAATTTACGTCATTTCGCAAGGTGTTATGGCTGAGGAGAAGAAATGACAAGAAACTGCAACAGCAACACATCTTTTAAAAACCAATGAGGATATACATTACAAGTTATTTAATAACTAGAGGAACACATTCAATACCAGACATTTTTATCATTAAACACATTATTCATACCTTTATACCTACGTAAATTTACTCACGTCCGTAAACCCTGTTGGCATAGCATATGCAGAGCCTTAAGTAGTCAGAAGACAACTTGAAGCCACTTTGGGAAAAAAGTCCTATATAATGGCTGAATTGATAGTGATCCGTCTATGATCCGTCATGTTGGAATGGGTACAATCCCTCAATCAGTTTCATCGTCTTGGGGTTGTGCGGCAACAACAGTTCACGTCGGTGTTATAAATAGAAACTAGTGTATTCTATTTTGGAATAACTGGATTTTTCTAGTCATCAGCCCATTAACGTCCCCACTGCTGGGGCACGGGCCTTCCCTATGGATGGATAGGGAGATTGGACCTTAAACCACCACGCGGGCCTAGTGCGAATTAATGGTTATTAACGACTGCTAATGCAGCCAGGACCAACGGCTTAACGTGCCTTCCGAAGCACGGAGGAGCTCAAGAGGAACTTTTTTTTTGTGGTCACCTATCCTATGACCGGCCTTTGCGAAAGTTGCTTAACTTCAACAATCGCAGACCGAGCGCGTTTACCGCTGCGCCACCGAGCTCCTCACTGGATTTTTAATCAACACAAATTAACACAATCGTCAGAGAGCTTCAGCCGTCAGACGTTTTCAAAATCTTCCATTCTCTATCTACTATTACCAGTACAGCACAGTACCAGTACACAAATCCGAATACACACAGCTATGTTGTCATATGAAAAATATAAATCTACTATGTAGAAACTATAATTTTCATTTTGTAATAAAATCGGTAACTTTATAACGCCACGCGTCACACCATGGAAAACAAGCTGCTGAACGCGTCCATTGTACATTTACCAATATAAGACTGTTTTCTTATTGTTTAAGATTCATTACCTTAATAAGTGATTCATGTTTCATCTATACTATAATAAATCTGTAGAGAGGTCAATTCTGTACATTAAATATATTTTCAAAATAACTATCAGGGGGTGATTAGTGATCGATACTGATGGCAAAAATGCAATCAGTAAAATTTTTGTCTGTCTGTCTGTCTGTCTGTCTGTCTGTCTGTCTGTCTGTCTGTCTGTATGTTCCTTATAGAAACAAAAACTACTGGACGGATTTTAATGAAACTTGGTACAATTATTCTTCATACTCCTGGGCAGGTTATAGTATACTTTTCATCACGCTACAATCAATAGGAGCAGAATAGTGAAGGGAAATTTTGGGAAAACGGGAGAAGTTACTCCATTTTTTAAGCTTCCGTCGCGTGAGCAGCCTTAATGGTTAAAGTTACATAGAAATCATGTATGACGGAAATATCTTCTAAATATGTAATGTAAATATATAAAAGGAGAAACTGACTGACTGACATATCAAAGCACAGCCTAAACGGCTAAACGTAGGCACTTGAAATTTGGAAGAGACGTAGCTTAGGTACCGTAGAGGTGCACTAAGAAAGGAATTCCCGGAAATCCCACGGGAACGGGAATAAGCGGGAAAATCCTTTTGTATGAAAAATCTAAAATACTCAAGTTAGACGTTTGAAATTTGGCATGCAGGTACCTTAGGTACCATAGAGGTGCACTAAGAAAGAAATTCCCGAAATTCCCACGGGAACGGGGATTAGCGGGAAAATTCTTTTGTATGGAAAATCTAAACCACTCAAGTTAGACGTTTGAAATTTGGCACGCAGGTACCTTAGGTACCGTAGAGGTGCATTAAGAAAGGAATTCCCGAAATTCCCACGGGAACGGGAATTAACGGGAAAATGCTTTTGTATGAAAAATCTAAAACACTCAAGTTAGACGTTTGAAATTTGGCATGCAGGTACCTTAGGTACCGTAGAGGTGCACTAAGAAAGGAATTCCCGAAATTCCCACGGGAACGGGAATTAGCGGGAAAATCCTTTTGTATGAAAAATCTAAAACACTCAAATTAGACGTTTGAAATTTGGCATGCAGGTACCTTGGGTACCGTAGAGGTGCACTAAGAAAGGAATTCCCGAAATTCTCACGGGAACGGGAATTAGCGGGAAAATCCTTTTGTATGAAAAATCTAAACCACTCAAGTTAGACGTTTGAAATTTGACATGCAGGTACCTTAGTAAACTTAAAGCTTTGTTGCAACAGGATATTGCAAAATTCCTACGGGAACGGGTGTTAGCGGGAAAAAACATTTGTATAAAAAAATCTAATCTAATCTAATCTTCTAAATATATAAAGGAGAAACTGACTGACTGACATATCAACGCACAGCCTAAACGGCTAAACGTAGGCACTTGAAATTTTGGAAGAGACGTAGCTTAGGTACCGTAGAGGTGCACTAAGAAAGGAATTCCCGGAAATCCCACGGGAACGGGAATTAGCGGGGAAATCCTTTTGTATGAAAAATCTAAACCACTCAAGTTAGACGTTTGAAATTTGGCATGCAGGTACCTTAGTAAACTTAAGGCTTAGTTGCAACAAGGTATTCAAAAATTCCCACGGGAACGGGAGTTAGCGGGAAAAAACATTTGTATGAAAAAATATAAACCGCGTAAGATACGAGTAGATGTTTTTAATCAAGCATGCATGCATACCTAAGTTTAGTTATGGCTGTATTTTGAAAAATGGGAGTTAGCGGGGAAAAAATGTCGTATGAAAAAATCTAAACTGCATAAGTTAGATGCTTGAAATTTGACATACACTCCCACACACACAAAGATCTCTCTTTATAACACGCTACGCGGACGAAGTCGCGGGCAAAAGCTAGTACATGAATAAAACTAACGTTCTTAAACGGAATATTTCACGATTTCGCCGCCCTCTTCCAATAAAAGGAATGAATACTTCGCTTGACAGGGGTCAACTAAACTTGTCCTGTCCGTCTCCTTAAAATTAAAAAAGAAAAAGCTAAGCCCACGCGGTATAATGTCTCCTTCGCAATATTGAAAAAGGATGCTGACCCTCTGGTCCATCCATTTTATAAATAAAAGAAAAAATAATTTGGGTTCTCCGAGCGACTAGTGAAACAGAACAAAAAGATATAATAAAGTACTTAGATTTTTTCGCTTCGACCGTAGAAATATTTCTATATCGGCGAACATCGCAACTAAACGCTAGGCTACGTTTCGTTGCGCGTCGTCATTGAACCGAGAGAACATTGTAAATGAAATTCCTTTTCCGTGCATTTCTGACGTTTGTAAATAAATTCAATACTTACAATATATTTTAATCAAGAAATGTGTAAAGTCATTATTTTACACCGGAAAGAAAAAAAGGTATGGTAAGTAAATAGGAAAACGTTAAAAATTACGGAAAAAGTTTCTCATTCTGAACCTTAACACGCCTAGAAGGCTTTCAACTTCTGTCGTGTGTCTTGTGTCCGGGTTATTGTTGAACACCATATAGTAATAATAATAATACAATATATTTTATACTAAATAACCAATGTCATTAATATAAATAAAAACTTCACGCACGAGATACTCTTATTATAAATTTTACAGTTGGTCTAATATTTTTACTTATTTTAAATTTAACGTAATAAAACAAAAAAAAAGGAAATACTTAAATATCAACATAAGTAGTCCTGGTGATGATGTATCATTTTATTGTTAATATAAAAAAGGCACAATGTGCAGCCACAAAAAGGACAAAAACAAAAGCAGCGTGGAAATTGACAGCATCCTCTTTCTCCCCTTTCGTGTCAGCTGTTCTATTGTAATTTATATCAGTTCTGTGGCTCGCTCGTACTCCATACGTAATATTGTAGATATACCTATTATATAAAAATATTAAATTGCATATTAGGTTGTTGGTGGGGCTGGCAGAAGTCTTCCTCTAGAAGGACGTACATCGACCAAATTGGAGATGTCCTTAGTAACCGAACCGGCGTGTGTATACGAAACGATTGATGAATGTGGAGGAAGCAAGAGAATTATGTCAGGATTGAAGCAAATGGAATCCCATAATCTTTGCTTATTAATAGGAAATAGGCGTGAGTTTATGAATGAATGTATTATATAAACATAATCAGTATATACATAGTGGGTTTCACACCTAACTCAAGCATTTCCTCATGGTAACCATCTCTGGCGTTAGAGTTATTATTAAGCCGACAAAGTCCTTTGACTACCTTATATATATATATTAACTAGCTTTTGCCCGCGACTTCGTCCGCGTGGCGTGTTATATAAGAGAGAGATCTTTGTGTGTGTGGGAGTGCATACTTATGCAGTTTAGATTTTTTCATACAATTTTTTTCCTAATAACTCCCATTTTTCAAAATACAGCCAAAAATAAACTTTATATTTACTAAGGTATGCATGCATCCTAGATTGAATTAATTGATTGAATTGATTATTTTTAAATTGATTGTTCATTGAGTTTTAATTTTAATACACACTTCCTCTCTTCCCTTCAACGTTGCTGTGCCCTACAGGGTCCATGTTTTAGTTCATTGTACTACATGGAATGCAATAAATAATTTAATTGAATTGAAAACATCTATCTTACGCGGTTTCGATTTTTTCATACAAATGTTTTTTTCCCGCTAACTCCCGTTTCCGTGGGAATTTTGCAATATCCTGTTGCAACTAAGCTTTAAGTTAACTAAGGTACCTGCATGCCAAATTTCAAGCGTCTACCTTAAGCGGTTTAGATTTTTCATACAAAAGGATTTTCCCGCTAATTTCCGTTCCCGTGGGAATTCCGGGAATTCCTTTCTTAGTGCACCTCTACGGTACCTAAGCTAGGTCCCTTCCAAATTTCAAATGCCTACGTTTAGCCGTTCAGGCTATGCGCTGATATGTCAGTCACTGAGTCAGTCAGTTTCTCCTTTTATTTAGATTTGATTTTTTCATACAAATGTTTTTTCCCGCTAACTACCGTTCCCATGGGAATTTTGTAATATCCTGTTGCAACTAAGCTTTAAGTTTACTAAAGTACCTGCATGCCAAATTTCAAACGTCTAACTTGAGTGGTTTAGATTTTTCATACAAAAGGATTTTCCCGCTAATTCCCGTTCCCGTGGGAATTTCGGGAATTCCTTTCTTAGTACACCTCTACGGTATCTAAGGTACCTGCATGACAAATTTCAAACATCTAACTTGAATGATTTAGATTTTTCATACAAAAGGATTTTCCCGTTAATTCCCGTTCCCGTGGGAATTTCGGGAATTCCTTTCTTAGTGCACCTCCACGGTACCTAAGGTACCTGCATGACAAATTTCAAATGTCTAACTTGAGTGGTTTAGATTTTTCATACAAAAGGATTTTCCCGCTAATTCCCGTTCTCGTGGGAATTTCGGGAGTTCCTGTCTTAGTGCACCTCCACGGTACCTAAGTTACCTGCATGACAAATTTCAAACGTCTAACTTGAGTGGTTTAGATTTTTCATACAAAAGGATTTTCCCGCTAATTTCCGTTCCCGTGGGAATTTCGGGAATTCCTTTCTTAGTGTACCTCTACGGTATCTAAGGTACCTGCATGCCAAATTTCAAACGTCTAACTTGAGTGGTTTAGATTTTTCATACAAAAGGATTTTCCCGCTAATTCCCGTTCCTGTGGGAATTTCGGGAATTCCTTTCTTAGTGCACCTCTACGGTATCTAAGGTACCTGCGAGCCAAATTTCAAACATCTAACTTGAATGGTTTAGATTTTTCATACAAAAGGATTTTCCCGCTAATTCCCGTTCTCGTGGGAATTTCGGGAGTTCCTGTCTTAGTGCACCTCCACGGTACCTAAGGTACCTGCATGACAAATTTCAAACGTCTAACTTGAGTGGTTTAGATTTTTCATACAAAAGGATTTTCCCGCTAATTCCCGTTCCCGTAGGAATTTCGGAAATTCCTTTCTTAGTGCACCTCTACGGTATCTAAGGTACCTGCATGCCAAATTTCAAACGTCTAACTTGAGTGGTTTAGATTTTTCATACAAAAGGATTTCCCTTCACTACTCTGCTCCTATTGATTGTAGCGTGATGAAAAGTATACTATAACCTGTCCAGGGGTGTGAAGAATAATTGTACAAAGTTTCATTAAAATCCGTCCAGTAGTTTTTGTTTCTATAAGGAACATACAGACAGACAGACAGACAGACAGACAGACAGACAGACAGACAGACAGACAGACAGACAAAAATTTTACTGATTGCATTTTTGGCATCAGTATCGACCACTTATCACCCCCTGATAGTTATTTTGAAAAAATATTTAATGTACAGAATTGACCTCTCTACAGATTTATTATAAGTATAGATTACGTTAAATTAAATTTTACGGAATTATTCACGGGCTTCCGCCTGAAGACTATAAGCGGTTTCCAGTAAGTGATTCAAAGGTAGCAAACGACGTATAAGTTGGTCTTAGTATAATTGGTTTGATCTAACTTTTCCCGGGAAACCATGAAAGGAAGGTTGATTAAAATTTCCTTTTTCATACAGTACCTATATACTCAATATTCTGCTTCCATACCACGTATTGAGATGACATTCAGCTAGTACTAAAAGTAACTAGTATGAAAAGTAATGAATGAGAGCACCTAATATCCCCATTTATCCGGCCAAGTTGTCAACTTGCTCTCCGAGAGGAAAGTTAGAAGCCAGCGGTTCGATCCGGCTTCGTCTGGACACAAGTTTTAGATGTTTTCTTGGTGAAGTGCAGATCGCAACAGTAAAAATCGTATGAAAATTCATTCAGTCGTTCTCAAGAGTATACAGGGGATAGATTTCCTTTTGAGAGGTTATTGATGATAGCAGAAATAAAAAATCCATCCACGTTCTCTGGTTTTAGATAAATAACATTCCACTCGCTTAGTCAGCTTTATACATACGTGAGTTATTAGGTGGTAATTTATCCCGTTGCTATGCGGAACAAATAGAGTTGCCAATAAAAAAAATATTAATTAAACCAACAAACAATATACCCACCTCTGCATCGAATGGTCTAGTACAAATATCGAACAAGGGAACCATTGTTTGTAGCATCTCTTTGTTCACCGAGAGTTGTTGTAGCATTCAGTAATTTAATCCTTGCCTACTATATACAAGAGTAAATCGTAGCTTTACATAGATTTTTATAATCTGTGATATTTGCACGGTTTTTCTCATTAGCGGTTTTTTATTGTATACAAGTTCGGCAGTCTTTCGTGGCGCGTTTTTGTAAATTAAATTTTGATAGTTAAGAATGAGCTTACCTAGAAATGCGTAAGTTGTATGACTAACCATTCACAATACGATATGGCAATAAAAAATAGCATATATCAAAATACAACCTATATGAATCAAAACCCACTCAGCTATACCCTACAGCAATTGGTCACTCGACCTTGAACAAATCTAATTTACGTTTTTATTTATAACTTGTGTGATTCTATTCATATACCTGTTCGCACCAATTATCGTTATGACGTCTCATTTCATGTTTTTCTAACTAGAAAATGTGATTTACTTCCAATTAACAGGTTAGTGCCAAGACCGTATACTAACAATTACAGTTTTATGGAAGCGTGAAGAGAAGACAATTAGATTTTATAGATGAACAATAGCATAGGATTGCAAGTGACAATCGACCCTGTATACAGAGCATTATGAAGAATCAAAATAATAAATTCCAGTTTTATGAGTATCTTAGGAATACTTGCGGGAGTATTAACTATCAGATGTAGTTGCTTACTCGCCTATTGGTTTCCTAATAGCACGCTACTGGTTTATCTCGTAAAAAGAAGAATGTTTCAAAAATATTAACACCTTCAAGGACAGTATGTCTACTGCACAATGCACCTATGACCCGTGCTCAGCGTCAATGAAAGTGTTAAATTATTATCGTGACTACGCCGTAGATATTTTTAATGATTGTCGTAGCTGCTACGCGTCGTAGCAGCATTTCACTGTGCTTTTCTAGAATGAAAATATAATATTGTTAATACTTTAAGATATACAGTGAAACTTGGCCCGTTACAACACTAGTAAGTACACAATAATCAACAAAAATTGAAGTTCGTGTGCGGATTTTTAAAACAATGTTGTACCTAAATGTTTTCACTGTACCAATCACTAGGTTTTATGATGTATAATATACATATGTGTGTCGTAGATTTTACTTGAATAAACTTTTTATTATTATTATTATTCTTATTTCGTCATATAAAGTCTTTAAACCACAAGTAGAGGTTTTATCTATTGGACAACAGATGTCTCTAACTCTATATCTGTACAAATTCTTTTTTTATTTATCAAGATGTTGCTACTATTGAATGTAATTGTAACACCTAACACACAGTAGTAGTACCTAAGACCTTTAGTAGCTCTATTTTTTAACTTAATTTATTGCACACTACACCACGTGACTATAAATCATAGTAATTTAGTACGTATTTTATACATTATGGTGTATTATAGACCATACGAGAGTATGTACACATTATATAGGTTGTGGTTGTTGTCGTTCTTGGCGACTGCGGTTTCGAGTTTAGTGCCTGGAACTGTAAATACCTACATATAAATGTAATTTCCGACTCGTGTTTGAGACTATGTTGTTCCTCACGAACACACCACAAGAACTGCTCACGTGATTTTCGCTACTATGATAAACGTGTAGAATATGATTTCGCTCATTTAGATTCCTCTCGGGAAACGCAGATCCCTTCCTAAATAAAACTATTATTATCACAATAACCTATTCAGAGTAATATAGTATGGATGTGACACGCATTAGTAAATTGATATTAACCTATACACGAAAACGTGATTACATAAGCATTTGTTTAATTTATTAGTCTATCAGTAGCGAGTAATTTGCGCGGAGCTGACAAAGCATTTGCGGGCGATGTGTTAACATATTGCGCGTAATAATGTAGAGAGGCACGTGAAATTACATTTATAACACACTATGTTTATGGTAAACCAAAGGATCTAATAACGAGGGACGACACAAAGGCACCAACCGGCCCCTTTCAGCTTCACCACAAAAGTGCTCCATAGTGTTGCCTTCAAATTATGTTGAAATCGTTTAATCTTGTATAAATTAAAAATACATAAACAAGTACATTCCATCGAAATATTGAAATTAACTTAACCATATCTCAAAAGCACATTGAAATGTTGTATAAAATTTGTTTAATAATAAACGAAGGAAAATGATTTATAAATCGTCCCGAAGAGCGGAGTAATTGTTTACAAACGACCTTTGAATATTTACTACCCTTCCCCTTGAAGAAATCAACAGGGTGCACAAGATTATCTACGGTGATAATATGAATGCGCCGTGCGCCTTGTATGTCGTGAAATTTCATCAATAACACCCGTTCAGTTTGAAATAGAAAATAATGGATGAAACACAATTACTTAAACAGAACTCGACAGAAGCGTCCTATTTCTTTCTCGCCTACTACAGTAATGGGTTTGCTGCTCCCTTCCCCCCACTAGTATACCCCCTCCACTCAGTCTCCGCCGACGGTGCCACCAACAATGACCTCGTATTTCAGACGGAATTGCTCAAACACGGAACAGCGAAAACGTGGAATAGCTTTAGGTCTTTTATAATACACAACACACATCCGTATTACATGTTCACACCTTTGAGTGTGTTAAAGCAAAAATTGCACTCATTTGAAAGTAACAGCGGCAAAGCTAACAAAAGGCAGCAAACAATAGATGCCGAGGTGATTATGACTGTCAGTTCTATGAAATCCTCTATTGTTGAACTTCTTGCGGGGTAACAAGCCATCGTGGTTATACTCGCGTAGTATCTTGTTACGCAGGACTATTCAACAAAAGCATTAATTATAATACAACTTCACAGTAAATAAGTTATGAATACAGGTTACTTACCTTCTTACTTCTTAAATTATTTACAGTGCTTAAAATATTATTATAAAATCCCGGTCTACTGCAACGTTTGCAACAAGCAAAGTTTCTACGACAAACTTGTATTGATTTTTTAACTAATACATTAACTACTTTAAGAGTAAGTTTTTATTCAGCGAGTTGGTCGGTTTTCCAGTTTATGAACTTACCTGGAACTTGATAATCTAGACGGGATTAAAAACTGACTGTTTCACTCTTTGAGAGATTTCCGAAGAAAAACATTTTATTTAAGTACCTACGGGACTGGTTTCTAGGAAGTGTGGAAGTCTACTTTCCTTATACCGCCTGAAAGTCTGATTTGAAGTATATGAATAGTTTATTAAGCTGCCGCTACTCAATTCGGCTAAAAATGTTGCTGTTTGGATTACTTTCTATTCATGAATGCGCTAAAATACTTAGCTACTCACTTTTAAAAGAATTTGATGTGTATTTTTTCTACAGTTTCTTTACCGAACTAATGAGCAAATTCATTTTAAAATGGCAATATATTAAAAGAAAATTTAATTTTGATCCAACATACTGTTGTTTTTAATAACGCACAGGCGGGGGTAATACATAATAAAAGAATCTCTGTGCCCCGCATGCACAAATAAACAAAGAAGTATACAGCGGAGAAATATTGAAATTTTATCGGTTCTACTCCCCGGGATCAAGCTTAATTATTCTTTCCACTTTTTCCTATTATGTCGCTTGCAGTAGCACGCTACTACGCCACAAACATAACGAAGTTAAGGGTTTTTGCTACTCCAAACGTTTAAATTGACCGATGCTTTCTTCAAAAACATAGTTGTTATTATTTATTCATAAGGGTTTATTCTTATGTTCAATAACATGTTATTACTATTTAATAATGTTAGTTATAAACACGATGGCTAAAAGGATCAGACAAACAATTTTAAAAACAATGCTAAAATTGCCACTTATTATGAATGAAATACAACACCTATATATTATGCCGCTGTGCAATAAAGTATTATGGATTGATTAATTGAAAATACCTATAAGTAACTAAATATTTTTTGGGTAAAATTTGATTTTATTTCTTCGTATGGGCACACCCCAGATACTCCATATAAAAAGCTTGATCTTACCACGTGCTGTCTAACGCGTCTCTTTTACTCATTAGCGGATGACGGCCATTTAAAACTAAAGTAAGACCCAGAGGGGAGGGGGAGCTTGGCGCCCGATACGAACCGGTGCGGGACGGAGAGTTACCATTCTTACCATTCTATATGTTCTATATTCTATGGTATGGGTATGGCGCTAATGTAGTTGCATGTTATTACGCCAACCTAACGCAGTTAGCACGTGTACTTGTGTACATAGTTATCTGTGAGCATTATCGACGACACTCACATACGACGCAGTGCCTCTACGCGCAATAGAATAGGATTCGACAATATTGAATTTTCAAAGTAACTTTGTTCAATCCGATAGTGTTTGTCTTTCATTTCGTAGTCGGAGCGAGTGTGACGTTGTTGTGTCAAAGAATCGTTAACTCCTTATTTGGATTCGGTCGTGTGACCCGCCAGCACGAATCAACTCGCGACTTTGAGCTTTATCACGAAATGAATTAGTATAATTTAACGGTATCTAAAGTGTGAATGGTTCATTCCACTAACATCTTTGGATTAGTGCCAAATTCTGCAAGTGGCGCTGGCGCTACCTGCTGAAAAATGAATGAGGCGCTGGTGAATTCTGAATCCCTCAGTAGACCAGTAAAATAGAATTATAGCACTACCTGGAACCGTATAAGAGGTTATTAGGCTAAATGGTATTATGTAACACATACGTTTTTGGAATCTGTCACAGGCGCTTACTCTGTAAATGATTAAGATGTTTTTTACAGTAAATTTCATGAATGAATAACAATATTCTATAATATGATAATGTGCGTCATCTAGTCTCCAGTTGGCTATAGTGCTAGTATGTAGGTCGTGGGACTTGGTGTCGCGTCTTCACTGCGACTAGATCAGTTAATTTTTCGCTGCGCAATTAGCATTTGCATAAGCTGCGGGCCTCTAGTAAATTACTCCTAGCAAAATGAGAAATACTGGAAGTGATAAAAGTCTGAATTTGCACAGATTAAAAGTTGGCGGAAGGCTTGTTTGTTTTTCATTATAAGTTTCAAGTAAAATGCGGATGGTTTTTAGATTCATTAAAGCTCATAATTTAAACGTTACATGAATAGACCGGCGTAGATTTAAATTTGAATTTTAAGGTTAATAATTATGCTTGCACTATGTTAATTTATCAACTTAGAAATTGAACTTTTTGTAATACTATTTTGTTTTAAAATAATAGGTAAGTACTTATAAGCTCTATTATAAATATTTTATATGAATTTCAAATGGATTCTAGAATATTCTTGAACTTAGTAACTTCCTTGACACAAGACAGGATATTTTCATAAGAAAATTTTGAAGAATATTCCAGACGTAATCATTAGCCTGGCTGGCCGTTACACCGTTCATTCCATTACATCCCCGTATGATACTTCCAGAAAATTATACCATCCCTACCATTTACTTTTATTAGGTGCCGACGTTAACGAGGTTTCGCCCGGATATTATAATTAGACATAATAATGAGTTCACTTCATCTCCCCGAGTCGTAAAGGAAAAGAATTGGCCCGAAAATATTTTAATTAGATAGGCGAGTTTGTCATTTGAATTTCATGAATAAGTACGCGCGGGATTTTGTATCTTGTGATTTTCTTACATCGTAATTGACTTTTGAACTTGTATTCAGAAGACATAGACTTAATTGCGTAGAAACGATTGGAGACACTCATTTCGTGTTTGTTTTCTACGATTGAGTGAAACATGACGTCATCATTATTAGTCACACATGGGTATGTACACATTTTAATGACTCAAGATTAGCAGCTGTATTCCAATATGCAGAAAGCAGCTACTTAGCTATCACATCTCTAGGGAATATCCATATGCCTCATATACAAAAGTTTTTAGCTAATAACACTAAGTTAACGTCTTATTTAAAAATAAGGCAAAACGCTAAATGACATAAATAATTTTATGCCTGTCGTTATAGGCAGCCGCACGCTAATCACACGACTTCATAATAACATACTCCTGAACCTTCATAAAATCAAGGGTGGAAATTAAAAATTCCTTGGAATGCAAAAAGCGCCCTCTATACAGGGATCATTTTACAAACTAGTTGTTTCCAAGTTTTCCTATAACTCGGCGATAATTTTACGAGTGCTACACACGGAACACGAAGTTGTTATGGCGCCTACTTGTAAATTTACCTCACATTCTTACTTTACTTGCCACTTTGAATATATTTAACTTAAGCGTTTGACCCACATTGTTTACTTTTTTAAGGCCAGATAATATCTTCAACCCTTAAATTATAAAAGTAAGCGTTATTTTTAAACACTTTCGGGGGCTGTTGGAGTAAGACTGCTTTTTATAGGTTTTCAAGGCAGATGAAAAAAATCATAAAGTTTTCTTTTAGGTGTAGGGTGTGGATGTCGAACGTATATCAAGTTGCACTCAAAAACAAAGTTGGAATTGGAATATTGTCAAGTTTTACTATTTTCATTAGGGAATTTCATTTGCTTCGATCCTGACATACTTATCTTACTTACTCTACATTCACGAAACGTTTCATACAAACACGCCGGTCAAGTGTCAAGTTTTAGAATCTGAATAAGATTAAGTAACACGAGAGTAATTTTTATCCGACTTCCTCAATATTCTCCACCCGACAAATTGCATGCGAGAACATTAGGAACACTTGTTAAACAACACAGTCGGTGTCTACAGCGTTAGAAGTAATTGAACTCATTTATCATTTTCGAACCTAATACATAACCTGTTGAACAATGTGCAAAACATGGTCGGGCGACGATTCAATATATTGTTTTCTGGCTATACCAATATCCAGTAATTCCGAAACAGGGTGAAAGCGATAACGGAAATAAAAAGAGAGGGAAAGTTTACCCATGCGAAAATAAATAGCAATCAATTCAACCGTTTCCCCGATTTCGGGGAATGTTTAACGATCTTTCATCCATACAACCGATATCCTCGGAGAATACGAGAATCTCGACGGTGAGGATTACCTTTGTTTGCCTTCGGAGTCGGTACAAAGCGAACAGTCTATTGACATTGACTGTCACTGTAAATACTCGGTTTACCTTTATTTACCGAACGGACGTAATACGTTCAACTATACTACTGAGTCAATAAGAACGCGGAAGAATGTAACCTATATCACAGGGCTGTCAAACGCAGGGTGGGATGCACACGATCCCGCAACTTTTTGCGACGCATATTTTGTCTTATAGAACGCGAGAGGGATGACATTTTATTTTTCAATATGTCCGCCCAATAAGGCTGCTCTTTCACGCTGTAGCATTATGATGGGTAAACAAAATGGGAGCGTTCATAAATGCTACGTCCCCTTTATGTGGGTACTTCAAAAGACAAGATATGACTGGTTTTTTTTAATACACACTCACTGTGAAAATTGTTAATGGTTTTTTTTATGAATACCAAAGTACCAAAGACTAGTTCCAACATTTTTAAACAATTTATTCAGATAAGAAACACCCAAACGTTCAGAAAACAAAACTTTTGTGGTTTCTTGGTAAAGTTTTATTTCCATGTCATTAGGTATATTGTTCTTTACCAGCCAACCCTGTCCTGATATGAGACGGGATGGGAGGTAGGCGGTATTGATTGCTTACAAGACGGCACTGTAAGTAAACAAAAGCTATTCGGTATCTTACTGACGTATAGGAAACTGTACTATATACCAACACTATTGTCCTTTTAGTTTGCCGGTTCCATACACAGAACGAAGATGAACTGGAGCGCAAAGAGAAATTTAGAAGGTTCCATTCTTATTGTCACGAGCGTATCTTATACCTACGTTGACTGGATCAAGTCACTTTTAACATAATAAATGTTAGGGTGTGGTGTGATATTCCTAATGGCTGTAGAGGGCTGGTTATCTGAGGATTGTCAGTCAGAAGAAAACATCCAGAATGACGTAGAAATCACTGAATTTAATTTAAATTCGCTTCACGTTTACAAACAGAAGTTCGTTGGAGCACAAAAAAACGAAGACAACTGTTGTCATTTCAAAATATTAATTTAATGTTGGGGTTGCCAATAATAAGATACAAACACCGGAATTGGTTGCGTTTGCGCGTTGACGACAGTCTGCTTACGCGAATACGGAAAAATTAGGATAAGTTTAGAATACCTTTTCACACTTAGGCAAGTTTTGACATACTCTTTTTGCAAGTCCTCTGGTAAGACGCTTGAAGTTTGTAAATAACAAAGAGATTTATTATAGTTGAAATGGAACTGTCTCCTTGCTCGTAGTTCTGGCTATGAAATTCTGTGTTTGCGCGTTTCCATTTCAGATCGGAAATAAAGCAAGTTGTTGACGTAATACTGGGAAGTTAGCGTGTTAGAAGAGGCATCCATTTGTTAACACCATTCGTCTTGAGTCAAACGCAAGCTTTCCTGTGTTGTGTGGATCGTGGAATCGGAATGTAAGGCGATTCTCACACGGTGCCGCGGCGCGACGCTGCGGACGGCAGTAACGGGGGACAATAATCCACAGCCTTTCAATATATTATAATAAAACAAATAAATAAAATATAATACAATATAATAATAATAATAAAAAAAATGTATTTATTTCCAGATATTTATTCCACCCGTGGACATAGCAAACGATATCTATATCATAAATTCATTGCATTTATTCGTGTGGAAAACAAACATCTAGCAAAAATCAATCGATTTTCATTAGTCTTAATAAATGGCAAAATTAATAACTCCCGTGTCACTCCACTTGTAACTTTATCAAAATAGATATTATTACCAAATCAAGTATTACTTACCTAGGCTAGGTGAATAGTAGTTCTAAAATTAACTTGGGTAGACTGGTAATAGGTATCAACGTTACCGGTAGTAATCGGTTTTGCGATAACGTGCCGATTAGGGCGGATTCGAATATCGTTTCAATTCAATAGCGTATAATTGAAATACCTCGGTGAACCATAAATTTCAAAACATATGCTGTTGATGTCGATATCAGACAAGAGCGAGATAGATAACATCTTGTCCAAACTCTCCACTCCGCCAAAAGACTCATGTTAAATGGACTTGAACTTTTATAACGGCTAGTGTTTGAGTGCAGCTCCTTCCTCCTTAACAGCAATTTAGACTATAGTTTCTCCCAGCGGGGGAGGTAAATTAAGCTCGTCACCAATACGAATTGGTGCGGGACGGAGTGTCCGTTCTATTCTTTATTCTATGTTTACTCAAAGAAAATAAGAACCTTGTAGCGTCGAGCTTTGTCCACCGATCTGATCTAAATAAGGTTAGAAAGAATGCATAGAGGAAAAATGTGAGTCGTCTGTATTACTGGAAAAATAACCACATACCACATTTGCATGTTGGGTTGTGTTAGGAAACCAAAAACTTATAATGGAGTGTTCAGTAGGTCGAAGACACGAGTCCCAGTGGGATTTGTATCTCTGAATTTGTTTTCGGTTCCATGAATCATGGATGATAATATGTCACGTGTTTAAACTCAACGGTGAAGGAAAGTATCGCGGTGAAATATATTTGCAATGAAATATATTGAAATATAATAGAAAGGACATGTGTCGGTTGAAAGATTGTCATGCCCGGGCAGATGACAGCTAAATCTGTTCTACGTTTTTTATTTGCTCACAGTCCAGTAGAAGTTTAGAAGTGGCTGCCAGTTGTATTTGGATTGCATGTATCTCTGCCTTACGGACGTGAGTTTGTGTATGTAGTTCTCCATATGGAACCATGGGAATATGGAACCACCCCACAACTATTTTATAAATAAGGAGACGCATATGATGGTTGCTAGTGCATATACGCTGATTTTCGTTTGTGATTATATTTTTTACCGTAACGTTAGTTCTGGAGTGACAGACAACGCTTACGTAGTCACCCACGCTTTCTGCGTACAAAGCCGAAATGTTCATCATGTGTGATGGATAAAATGTGAACAACAACTAGTTGTCAGAATTATTTAATGAATATGTAGCGTAAAATTCTTGATATTTAATGGAATAATAAAGGGATAATAATAATTTAAGCATCTGTCTTTGAAGTGACTGAATTTTGTTTAGTTTTTTGGGATAGAGTAAGAACCGATATAAAAAAAATGTATTGGCGACCCGCCCTCGCTTCTCTTACTAACGAATAGTTTATTCTCCGACTTTAGTAAATTGTTATTGCTCAGTTTCCATATTATATCGGATAAACGTCCGATCAATATGCCCACGGCCTCCGTGGTCCAGTGGTTGAGCGTTGAGCTCACGATCAGGAGGTCCCGGGTTAAAATCTCGATGGGGACAAGCCACAAAAATAACTTTATGATTCCTAGTTTGCTCAATAATAACCCTGACATCAGGGTTGATGGGGTTGGTAATCCACCTCACAACCCACACGATAGAAGAATATGCCCATAAAAATTTTCCACTGTGACGTCAGCTGGTTGTCAGGAAGGAATGAAAGAAGGTCTGACTTGTTCTGGCGCATAAAATAAATAACGAAAAAATATACATTTTGAAGTACCACCTAGTAATACGTGACAAAATAATGACGCTCCAGAGTTTAGTGATATACCAGACTGTTTTCTACGTGTTTGAAAGCAGAGATCTGTATAGGTGCAGAGGGGACAGGTGGGAATACGATGCTCGCCATGCGCATTTGCTTGCCTGGGTGTGTCACAGGCTCCAAAAGAGGTCTAAAGGTGCTGATAAAGAAAGAAAGAAAGAAAGAAAGAAACATTTATTATTTAGGACACCACAGACACGGATTACCACACGATAAACTTGAGCATTCACTCAGAAATCAGAAATCAGAATCATTTATTCAACGTAATTATCATGGATACACTTGTTGAAGGGCAATGTAACATTTTTGAATTTACGTCATTTCGCAAGGTATTATGGCTGAAGAGAATAAATAACAAGAAACTGCAATAGCAACACATCTTTTAAAAAACGAATGAGGGTATACATTACAAGTTATTTAATAACTAGAGGAACACATTCAATACCAGACATTTTTATCATTTAGGTAGTCATTAATCTTATAACTTGTAATCACTTGTAATGAGCACTTGTGCGAATATTACAATACTAAATTAAATTTTGGCAATCATTCTATCGAGCGTTCTTGCTTATGAAAACGTTCATAGCAATATTTGGTTCTATGCTTGGCTCGGCTCGTTGTTCAGTTCGACAAATATAAAAACGGCGAATGCTCCATGTTCTGTTACAAGTGAATGCTTTAGTCTATCAGCACCTTTAGACCAAACATGGCATGATCTGGGAGTATATAATTAACTATCTGACGATATTAGGGAATCGATGAAAAAGACGACTTAAAAATGGTTAGTTGAGCAGACATTTCATAGTTTCAACGAACTTTAATCGTACTGTAAGTAAGGTTTAACTTTGTTATCTTTTATTACAAATAAATGATGTATATAAAATTAAAATACATAATACCGGGTTGTTATCGCGTTATTATCAGTGATATGAGACTCCTGATATTTCAACACTGTTGCAAGTGCTATGATCATGGGATGACTGATGAAGTTGGAGTGGACTAATTAGATCCATAATTTTCTAATGGCAAACATATCTGTCTACCCTCTTTCTATGCCGCTTGTTTCTACATTTGATGTCCCGTAATCGTGGCACTTGTAACAGTGTTGAAATATCAGGAATCTCATATTCCTAAGAATAACGCGGTAAGATCCCGGTGTTACGTGTTTTAATTATGATAATAACCGCGTAAACCTAAATGTTGGATATGTCTGTTAAACCAAAAACTAACAAACGTAACTCTTCGTACTTTGCGTCATCTTTAATGCCTATTTCTGGGAATATGACGAAACTAGCGTGAAGATAAATATAACAAAATATTACTAGACAAAAGCTACACAATTTCACTCAGTCTGATTAAAAAAGCTAACCTACTGGCACTCTACATTTCAGTCCAACCAAGTTGGAAACTGCCGCGTATTTACATAAACTGGGTCTTAGAAACTTTTCTGATAGATTACTAGACTAAGATAAATAAAGCCGACTTGGTTCAGTCTAGTACTTAATATTTGTTCTTATATTTACTCAAATAATATATTAATTTGTTTGTCTGTTTGTTTGATAGCTTCTCAAAGCTTAGGTAAGAACTATGAGAAGTTGTTCTCAAACAAATGACTTTAGGGATATATTACAGAGGAGTACAATATTCAAAGTAAACATACATTCACTTTATGCGAATGAAACTTAACGTACCCGGTCGTATTAGCGGTTATTTGTTACGTATTGCTTACCTATTACCCTGGAAATTTCATAGAAATCACTTCATACATTTGATACATTGCCGTAAACTAACGGTAATACTTGTAGATAAGGAGATTGGGGTCTTTATAAGAATCATGGGCTCTTGCCTTTTTTGATAATTCATCTATAATCTAACACTTACTAACTGACGAATTTTGGTGAGATTCGAAAAACTGAAAGGGGTGTGCCGGGACCGAAGAAAGAAGAATTCCGTGGCCTCTGCCTACCCTAATAGGAAAAAGGCGTGATCTTATGTATGTGTGTATGCATGTAATTGTTCTTTCATTTCAAGCACCATAAGTGAAGTCTAATACTTAATTGAATTCTTTCATGTGAGTGTTACGTAATCGCATATTGTAATATTAAATTAATAAGCTAGTTTCCAACTAGTCAAATCAGTTACTTTTTACTAAACGTCAAAACACGAAATTTCTATGGAATTTATTAGGAAAAGTACACTATGACATCATAGAAAAACGTGACATTTTTGTCACTTGCACTTATTATTACGTTTTTATTGAATAAAATTCATAAATAAGTTAAATAGAGAAAAGAAAATGTTTTTCGTTAGTTTTAGATCTGTCTTTATTTAGTAATGAGTATTTCATAATTTATCTTGGACCTAGTACACGACCCAATTGTTTATTTCTGATTGTTATTATATTTATCGTATTTCCTACCATGACAAATGCATGCACGTGGGTTGAAACTTTATTAATATTAATAGTATTTATAAATTCAACCAACTTAAGATCAGGGAATGTTCACAGTTGATGGTACAGAGTAACTTTTCCTTACAATATGGAACATTCTTAGTTTAAGAATTTGTAATGATGATGATACAATAATCAGTACTTCCCTTTATCTCTTTGATAATATACTTAAGTACTTACTCTTAATGTAGGTCAGGGTCGAAAGGAAAATAAGAGGCAAATAACAATTCATGTTGTTTATCGCCCCGGCTTGTCTATCGTTATGGATTTAATAAAAAAGCAAATTTATTGCTATACATTTTACTAATCTATCGTAAAACACTAATATCATAAGTGATTTGAAGTGGTCGAATTGTAGATTTGCACATCTTAATAGAGATTACGAGCAACAATTATGCAAATCTAAATCTTTGGACATAGTTTCTTTCTGGAGACTTATCTATGGTTTGTTTACTCTTTATTGCTTTAAAATACAATGGAAATATATACACATAATTTATCCTTGCATAAAGTATAGACGACCCTTATTGGGATTTCTTCCAGCTAACCTTGGACTACCTGAAAGGAAGCCAGTGTCGGTGTTAACACGCAAGAAATGAGTTGATAACTATGAGTTACAAGTCAACTGAATGTACACGTACTATTATTATTATTTATTTTATTGTTCGTTGTTGCAAGCTGATAAAACACGCATGAACCCTCTGATTTATAGCATTTTGTTTTCTAGCATAACATAAAGGTGTATATGTCGTATAATCCGCGTTTAAATCCCAATGTATCAACAGTCGGAGTGTACTTGTCTCTTGAACTCCCGACTTAGCCAACATCGAGAATAACACATTTCAAGCAATATGAGTTCGGATAGCTCCGTTTCAGCATAAACTAATAGAACATAAACCACGGAAGCTGAAGCAGGCTGCGAAGTTAATAGCTGAGTAATAAACCGGGCGGTATAGGCCGCTGCAATATAATAATATGTCAGTGCGGAAGACCGGCAAAGTTACGTTTCAACCAGACACGATTCCTCTCATAATATTATTTGCGGCTGCGAGAACGTGACTCGAATTTCACCGGCTCAAGCTACCTGGTTATGACGATATGAAATTTGTTCGGTACGGGAAACTTGCTTATTTACCTTCGGCATTGCGATGAGCTCGTATTATGTGGCAGACTGCGTCTCACGGATACAGACGCCCCAATTCACAACTATGTATTCAAACGCGAATTTAACTCGCTCTCTCGTTATTATATTGGATAACTGGCAATGTAGCTGCACGCTGCAACAGGATTTGTTTCGTTCTGTTTACGTCCCAGTTCGTGCTGTGGTGTACCAAAGTCATTTAATTAATGCAAATTATTTACCATTCTTACGTTCACGTATGAAAGTATGAAACTTTTATCTGAATGTGAGGTCGAAAATGTAGGACAAAAAGCGGCCGACCTAATATGCAAGGCAATCATGCGCGCGAATACCATCCTCTTTGTTTGTGCGCATTTTACTTTGTGCCTACATTGGAACTTTATAACGTGCATTTTTATTAGCCTCGGCATAAAATATCATTCCTTACGTCAGATAAAACCTCTGTGGCCGGAATTAAAAAGCTTTTTCCTGTTGCAGAGATTTAGTCATGTAGTTATGAGGACATTAAAGTTAATGGACCCTTCGCCACCGCCTACATCGTGACTTTATGAGTTTATAGGCAAGGTATCCGGCAACATTTTATTTGCGACTTATTTTGTCTTCAGTACGTTTTTCCTTCGATTTGCGCAAAGTTCATGTAATGCCGCAAAATTTATATGCGGAGCCCGTATGACATTGGTTTTTGGTAAATAAATGCGGAGGACGAAGTAATGCCTATTTATTGCTTGTCTCAATACGTGCGTTTCGTTCCGGCACGAGTTACTTTCGAGATTTATTGTTCTCTGCAAATTAACTTCTTGATTAATTGCTATGCACGCAAGTAATAGACTGTATTTTTGTCCGGAATTTTATTTATGTGGGAAATTTTATTTTCTTTGGTTTCACATTTACTATTTCTAGAGATTCCTAGTGACCATTAAGCGGGTAGGCGTTCCAAATGTAGATCCGTTACTACTTAATGGTGTTGGTTTTTCAAACGGACTGGCAAATGAGCCGACATTTCCGAGGCGAGGATGCTAATGTCAGCCAGCCAGTAAATTTTCCAGATAAGCACCCCTCTGACGTCTAGGCCAAGTTCTCTCTCTTATTTCATTAAGTTATTTGCTTTGACTTCAACTCGGAGCTAACGAAATAGTCAGACTGTTTGCTCGAAATATGCTGTGCATGTATAAACTAGAGCGAAGTCTTAGTTCAACCGTTGGTAAATGTATATTGTTTCGTAATATTTCGGGAACAACACAGTTTGTCGGTTATAGTATATGCCTTTGTAATTGTTGACTAGATTCTCTCGTCTTTGATGTTAGGTATTTCATAAAGTACTTACTGTGAACGCGATTTCATTGCAATAGTTTTTCTTCTGCTCGTTGAAACCCTATTTTTAGAGGCAAACGTTTATAAACGCGCCAACAACCGTCCGAGGGTGTAATTATTCTCGGAGGTGTGAAAAAGGGTCGTGTATTATTCAGGTCCAACGTCCATATTCCGATTGATTAATTCCACGCTCATCTAAGTTTCTCCGAGATTTCCGTTTCACTCTTGCGCTCTCCCTCGGCGGTGTAAATTGTGCTGGAAATCCGAAACGGCGTCGTTAGTTCTGCGCACGGATCTCCCCCGGGCCAGGTCGGGCCGGGGACGCGGCTACCCCTATAAATCTTTTCCTCGAGCTACGCGCAACTAACAAGCCGGCGATCTCGCCCGCGCCGCTAGCACCTATGCCGCACCTCCCCCACTAAATAACCGACAAACTTTTCATAATACCCCTTAAGCAGATTAGACCACTTTCATATTATTCACGTTGTAGTTCCCAAAAGGGGGTTTCGATAGGTGCGACGGTAATTTAATAATGTAAAGGGACGTCGCCGCGATTCCATCCCGTATAAATCAATTTTATCGAGCTCCTTCGCCGTGGATTAAAATTATTACCGCTTGGGAGTGCCACATTTAACTATTCCGCGGCCTTTATGCTTGTTTGGATACACTTAGCTTAAGCGATTCTCTCGGTTGAGAGCGGTGCTCTAATAAATTCAACTTTATAATTAATTGGATTTCCGTTTGTGTTTGTGAAACAGCGACCTATAATTAGAATTACACATGTAGGTGCCTATAGTTTATATTTAGATATCGAGATAATAATGTATTTGTCGTTATATTGAAGATACTAAAGAAAGCGAAATCAGAACACATCGATAGCTTATGAAATATTACCATAATATCGAAATATAGCGGCAAATTTTTTGACAGATATTAATGAAACGTTCAGTGATGATCAATCAAGTTAGATCAGAGAAAAGTTTCTCAAAGAGAAAATTTTGGCTATATGGGAAGTACTTTAGGTACCTACGATAGCGTTGTTTTCGTTTTTAGTGTGCTATAATGTTATTTTTGTTTGTTTCAGCATCGGTGGAGAAGTGTGTGCGCGCTAAGTATGGGCGGGTTCGCGTTGCTGTACTGGCGCCTGCGGCTGGCAGGCACTCCTTCGGCTTTCGCCGCCGCGGACAACCCTGCCTCGCGCGACCCTTCCATACTCTCTAGATTCTATACCTTCACCTACCTCCCAGTTTTCAACTTCTTCCTCCTCCTTTACCCTTTCCAGCTCAGTTTTGACTGGTCGATGGACTCTATACCTAGAATATCGACAATATTCGACCCAAGAAACATTTGTACGTTTATTTTTTACGCTGTTTTATCGAAAGTGACGTGGCGTGCTATAGTGAAAGAGTTTAGCAAGCGCCAAGAAAATTCAATTAAAGAAAACAAATATTATAAGAAACAGAACCTGAAAGTGAAACAAAAGTGGAATTACAATTACAAACAGTATAATAGGGGGCCGGACTGTGTAGAGAGGAAAAGCTACCACGCGCCTCACAAAGAGTGTACTTCGTCTAAAAAGCTGATATGTCCGTGTAATGGATGTAAGCATGTGCTTACTGAGGAGCACACGAGTGCTTGTCGCGCTATCAATAACAATAACATTATGATGCACCATTCAACGTGCGTGTGTCCGAAGTTCAAGATTCAGCCGCCTCATACGAGTGTGTACCGCAGCCCACAGGTGGCGCTGCTCATGTCAGTGGCGTTCATGGTTCTCCCGTTTGTGCCTGCCAGTAACCTTCTGTTCTACGTCGGCTTCGTGGTAGCGGAACGAGTGTTGTACTTACCCAGTGTCGGCATATGTTTGCTGCTAGGCTTAGGAGCTGGAACTCTTACCCAGAACTGGCATCGCAGTGAATCAAGAAGTAGAATCTTCATGCTAGCCCTCCTGGTCGCGTTATCAGCAATGTGTGGTTACACGTTGAGAAGAAACTTGGACTGGCGCGATGAAGAGAGTCTCTTCAGGAGCGCGTTGCATATCAATCCACCAAAAGGTGAGTTTTTATCAATATTATTATTATCTGTGTTCCAAAATTCCCAAAGTAACATAAGTAAGAGGAGAGGAAAGTAGCTTACGAAAGCTTTGTCTATGACGTACGTTTGCTTCCACTCACAAATATTCATAAGAGATTTAAAGCTTGACGTAAGACCAACCGAAAGTTTCAATTTGTCAGACGCCGCCATGGTATTAGACGTCAGTCAATGTCGCATCAAAATTTGCGAGCTCACGCCATAATATTCTGGCAGGGCAGTACTTCCGTTACCTTGCTTGAAAGTTTGTTTGAGTTGCCTCGTTAGTCTAAACTAAGACACAATTAATTTGTTTGAGAGACAGCTACAAACTACCTGTCCGCGGCGCGTTGGTTCCTCAAAGTTGGAAAGAGGCTGTCACGTCGTCACGCCTCGGCTGCTCGGTACGACTGCTGGCAGTTGTAATGTATTCACTGCCTCTTCTCCCAGTCTGCCTCTTGACCTTTCTAGGGCGCCATTAAACATGCATGTGCGACGTCCCGAGGGCCCGCCTCGGGTTTCTGTTCACATCACAAACTTTTGCGCAAAGAGAAAAGTTTCCCCTGATGGTTCTCATTTTGCCTCACTTCATACAGCGAATGTCGGACTCAATTCCGAATATTGTATTAGTTGTCTGAAAGCAACTTGTTGTGAATATTTCATACTGTAAATTACGCGGTGTTTATTTTTCTGTAGTCACTGGCACTGTTGTCTATTGACATTATTATAATACCTACTATGAACAGATATCAGATCGCTTTCACATTATTTATGTAAGTAGTAGTAGTTCATATTTTTCTTTCATAATACTCGTAAAAAATATCTTGTCTAGTGAACGTATAATACTTTCTAAAAGACAATAGGTTCGATCATAAATTCGTTTTGGCCAAGTATTCTAACTCTTTTCTCAAAATAAAATATTGCCAGATAAGTAAGCCACATGGGAGCATCTATATATTACACGCAACTTTATCAACAGGTCTCTCAAAGAACACACTAAAAGGGTAGACTATCGTAAGAAAAGAAACTATAAATTATTCAGAAACCGCAAATAAGATAACGAAATATGCTCCCCTCGGCAGTAAAACAATATTTCACGTAAATTATGACACTTTATCGAAGGGTCTCCAATGTAAAACTATCCAAGTTTCCTGATGGGTTTGTAAGGGAAAAATAAAAGTGCTACGCTTTTTAAAAGTTTCATCTAACTTCTTGTATTTTTACGAGATCCGAAATCACTTGTAAAATATTAAGGAGACGGCTCGTAGCAGCTGCGGCATAAGTTCTTTTCCCACGAGATTACTGGCAATGACGAGATAGTAAAGGGAAAGTAGTTTAGTTACCTACCGACTACCTATTGACTGTGTCAAAGTTGGCTCCACCGATATAATTATTTAATATAAATACTTTCATATCGGTGTTATATCCCTCGTGGTAACATGAAAATTGATTTTAGGTATTCCGGTAACTAAAAGAACGTTTCCCAGATGCCGGGTATAAAGATGGATAGAGGGATACTTTTATTGAATAAAATAATAAATAACTTCTTAAAAGCTTTTTAAACATTTCCGACGAGTTTCTGACAGAAATGCGATAAAATACATCAACAAACTTACAACCTTAATCCCCTGACGTCGTGGATATACAATTTGTAAGTTTTGTTAAGACGTTTTGCTACCACTTAACTATGGCTTTCTATATAAGGTAAAATAATTATATAACGTCGCCTTACAGTGAACCACATTAAGCGCCTTTTCGAAAAAAATACATTAAATTATTCTGTAGGTGAGGAGCTCGGTGGCGCAGCGGTAAACGCGCTCGGTCTGCGATTGTTGAAGTTAAGCAACTTTCGCAAAGGCCGGTCATAGACCACAAAAAAAAAGTTTTTCATCTCGAGCTCCTCCGTGCTTCGGAAGGCACGTTAGGCCGTTGGTCTCGGCTGCATTAGCAGTTATTAATAACCATCAATCCGCACTGGGCCCGCGTGATGGTTTAAGGCCCGATCTCCCTATCCATCTAAAGGGAAGGTCCGTGCCCCAGCAGTGGGGACGTTAATGGTCTGATGATGATGATGATGATTCTGTAGGCACATTACTTATTTGCCTCGGATCAATGTCACTATTTGGCCGGTCAAAGCCTGGGGGTCTCACATGCAATATAATAATAGGAGAAATAGACCCCATTTGAACACAAAGTCAATATATTTAAAAGCAATTGACTAAATATTAGTCTGCAACTAATTAATGTTACATTTGTTTCTATGATTCTTACCATTCTATTGCTTATTACTTTATATTATTTATATTGCAGCTATAAATGAGCCGTCCTGCACTTTCAATATTCATTATACCTACATTTATATACACTGTCGCTATGTAATATAAGTTGGCTCACCAGTAGAGAATGCAATGCGACCTCGCGAGATCTCGTCTAATTTTTGGGGATCAATCCTGAAGCATATTATGACGAGATCCTATTCGGAACTTACGGGATTGGGCGAATCTCCTTGAGCTGTACTTTTTGTTTTGATTATGCCGATTTCCAAAGAAAACTTAATTATTTAGTTAGTAATCATCATCATCAGCCCATTAACGTCCCCACTGCTGGGGCACGGGCCTTCCATATGGATGGATAGGGAGAATGGGCCTTAAACCATCACGCAGTTAGTAACATCAAAGAATAAAAATTTTCGTTTTCTTTAAAAAAAAATGTTTTAATTAAAATATTTCCAATCTTATAAAATAGTTTCCAATGTATATGTCATAAATCTTCGTATGACTTCATGGCTGGCGAAATGTTTGTACTAATAAATTAATTATTGTAAGTATTCCTAGACTGTGTCCATAATACTGTAATTTATTTAATGATAATAAAGGCTTTAAATAAACAAGCAAAATGCCAGATTCAGTATTATATATACTCCATAGAGTAATGTTCGACCCATCCGTACTTGACCGTACTAAATATCGAACTCTACACTTGTCAGATTCAGCTACGATAAAGGTTTATATCTACGGGTGCTGATAAACTCTACAAAGTTGGATTCGTACGCTACTAGCTACATTAAAATGGCAGCCATTTCCCGACCACATGGGAAAGGAAACTTTATTGTTCTCAGGAGAAAGCAATGCATATAACTTGCTGTGATTTATATATCGGAGATCCAAACAATTTATCCTCGACGGATTAATTGGGGAAGAATGTAAACAAAGTTTTGGAATTAAATTTTTAATGCTTTTGTTTTCTTTTATATCGTGTGGGTGTCAAACGTTTAGTCGGAAAACGTCAGATTCTCAAAATGGTAGATTTTGCAAAGCCATATTTACAAGGACACTCCTCAATTCATATTCGGTCCAAAGGCTAACCAAAAATGTGAGTTATTGTAAGTATGAATTGTATATTCTTAATCAATAGAAGGTACCGTATAAATTATTTTATATAATAGGATACTTAAACTTCCTCTTCTTACGATATCCTAGCTGCTCGGACATAAATCATGAATCAAGTGTTCGCCCTGAACTGCCTCCTATTAGGCTGTGTACATATCTTGGCAGCTGCTCAGCGGCTTGCTATTCTTATATTCCCATCGGTATTTCATCACGAACTGTTGGCGTCATAAGCGCTATTCCATTAAATTCTCTCATTACTTGTCACATTAAATTGGATAGTGAATTCCTGGGTAATGTGAAGTTTCAAGGTAGGTAATTAATGCGCACATAAACTCACGTCAGAGTTTATAGGGACGTATTTCGACGAGTACCGCCATGACTCGTCATTTTAGCTTTTTAAATTATGACTATTTATGACCAAGTTCAGCATGTTTAAAAGAAGGGTCAGGTCAAGTGTGCTCTAAACAGGAGAGCATGAATGAAGATTTTGATGAGAGTGGAAGATATAAAAGTTGTATGACAGGATGTGGAGTTCACGCGATGACCAACTGTTGCAGAATACCAGCGTATCAGTATACGTAGGTACTTACACTATTTGGTTTTATTTCAATTGTATTTGTAGGGCTTAATATGTTATATAGTATAATAGCGAAACTTAAGTAATCATAAAGTCTTGTAAAGAAAGTTTTGTTAAGAGAACGGGAAACAATTGACAAATAATTTCAATCAGTTCATAATTTATCTCTATATAAATATAGAATATAGATATCGGATCGAGTTATTTAAGTACTTGTTTTCAATAAGGTACCTTATTCATTTATTTTTAATACATTCCTTGTGACCTTACGTGTAAAGTGAAAGAAGATTTTATATATTAATCCCATATTGTGGGAATATACTATGTTACGTCAGCGAAATGTGAAAAGCAAACGCAGCACTAACGTTTTAATGAAACCTGTCAGAAATCCAACGATTCTAGCTTTCAGAAATTAAGGAGAGCTTAATTACTTACTATATAAGAAGCTTAAATAAAAATACTGTAGTACAGTGTTGCTTGTATTGAAAATTGATATTTTTTTAAGCGACTAAACGGCACGTATGTGGATGGAGGATGTGGACGTAACGTTTTTTTTTTAATATTTGCCTTAGTTTCTTGGATTCTCCCGAATCGTACGCGCTGTCGGAATTGTCAGTATGTATTGTTTTATAATCATCACTTTACAGAACAAATGTTTGTATTATTGAAAGTCCAAACAAGAAACATAAAACACAATATCAAAAACAACATGAAACACTACATAATATACAAAAAATAACAACAATCAGAAGACTTTAACTTACACAGACGAATAAGAGCGAGCTAAGTCTGTTTACTAACTTCTACTTAAGAATTTTAAGTGTAGATGTTACTTGCTAGTCCTACTACCCTTTTTCTTCTTTTTCTATTTTTTTTTTATTCACCGACGTAGCTCGGAGAATTGCCAAGCTGAAGTGGCAGTGGGCAGGACACGTAGCGAGGAAAACCGATGGCCGCTGGGGCGGAAAGGTTTTAGAATGGCGACCACGTGTCGGACGATGCTCAGTGGGTAGGCCCGCTACAAGGTGGACCGACGATCTGGTGAAGGTCGCGGGAAGCCGCTGGATGCGGGCAGCGTAGGACCGATCGTCGCGGAGATCCTTGGGGGAGGCCTATGCCCAGCAGTGGTCGTCGTACGGCTGATAATGATGATGATGATGGGATGTAGGGCTCTAATATCAGATTTCTACTCCTCGCGACCTGGCGACGCTCGGTTGACCGAGAGATGAAAGCTCTCTCGGCATGTCATGGGAGCAAGCTACAGAGGCCCTTCATCATCATCATCAGCAGCCGTACGACGCCCACTGCTGGGCATAGGCCTCCCTCAAGGATCTCCACGACGATCGGTCCCGCGCTGCCCGCATCCAACGGCTTCCCGCGACCTTCATCAGATCGTCGGTCCACCTTGTAGCGGGCCTACCCACTGAGCGTCGTCCGACACGTGGTCGCCATTCCAGAACCCTTCCGCCCCAGCGGCCCAGAGGCCCTTCAGTTTCCATAAATTAAAAGTCACCTATTCGCTCCTAACCCTGACAGGTAAAAGATCCCAAAAGTCTCATGTTTCAGTGTACTGTTATCGGAACTGGGTCTAAAATAGATTATTCAAAACCATTTATCGAAAAAACAGTACTGTTTTAGTTAATAAATCATGAAATAAACCCAGAATTGAGGCAAAGCTTGTAGTTTGGGCATACTGTTTGAATTGTTAGAACAGCCAAACTCCAAACACGTGATACATTCGTGTATCTACGAACCAAAATTACACAAAAGTACACAGTACAGATAAATATCAGTAGCATTACTTAAACAACTCGCGTAGTAGTTAATTACCTGTCAATTACGTTGGTTGTTTATTTAATAGCAATCAATAGAATACTTAAAGCGAGGGTTAGAGCCGATTACTCTCAGCGTGCGTGAGGTTACTTGCATTACTAAAAGATGAGTTAACGGAATCAGCCCCGTAAACTATTACTTTGATTCTCTTTGGTATTTTTTTTTTCATTTTGCCTTGAAAAGTTACAAGGCCATGGAAAGTTAATAGGCTTCTATTATCGCTTGTTAAAAAGTGATAAAGAGGGAAAAGACGACGTTAGTACGTGTAAGTCGAAAAGGTAAAGTTTATTTTAATATGAATGTAACAGAGGTCGTTTACGCCTAACAGTTGTTATCAGTTATATTATATACTAGCGCCCCGGCTTCGCTCGGGTGCAATGCTGAGGAAAAAATGAAATTATTTACGACATAACTTTAAAAAACTCAAAAATAACAATATTTCTCCACTTTTGATGCATGTTATTATATATGTAAACCTTCCTCTTGAATCACTGTTATTAAAAAACCGCATCAAAATCCGTTGCGTAGTTTTAAAGATTGAAACGTATATAGAGACAGAAAAAGCGACTTTGTTTTATACTATGTAGTGATCAGTATAAGACAGCAGTAGTTTTTATACTGGTCACTACGATGACCACGTCTATTGAATTATATAGTGACAAACTACCGGTTCAAAGCGTGTAATTATAACATGGTTGTTCTTGTTTTATTATATACAGAAACAGACGCATAAATTACCGGTAATTTTGTTAATTACCATATAATTCACATAGTAAAGCCCTTGGGAATTTTCTATTAGTTCTTGGGAGTTGGGGGTTTGTATCGATCTTTATAAACACAGGAATGTATTAAAAATAAGCACAATTAAACGAATCATGTGAACGTACAGATGGATTGTCGAATGTGTAATTTGGAAATTACCGTTTCACTGTAAGCTCTGCAGGTACTTGTTATGTAAATACATGCTGGCCTATCGAAATGACCCGTTGTTTAGGAAACTACCACTTTACAATTTACATTCAAATGCAGCCGTATTTCGCAACATTGTTTAGAGATAAGGTACTGATACCGTTGAATTTAGAATAGTTGTAGGTATTAGCAGAGCATTTTATATATGTAATATTAGATAGAATACAATCCTCGGCCTAATACATCACAACGCTAATGAACATCACAACACTGGCTTCTGTACTTTGCCAGGTTTAATTCGTACAACGCATTGGAACTATTGTCAAACATTATTTATGCCATGGTATAAGAAGACCAGGTATGCTCAATCCTATGACAAGCCGTCATTGCTAGCCCATTCATGACGTAAGTGTTACCATTAAATTGGTATCTCCAACATTCCAAGGACGTAAATTTTATTACTTAAAGAAAATTTATCGAATTACTGACTAATGCATACTTGTCAAATATATAAAAAATATTAAAATTGTAAGTAAATACTTTACTAAAAGTTCAAAATTTCCTTGCAAAGTGAATATAAAAACATTGGTCGTGGGTAGTTTATTTATTATGAAATGGCAATGCAGGGCGGGATGACGTCAGCTGGGCTAACCTTGAAATGTTAGATGTAAATTTTGAGTATACCTGGTTTTGTTGTACCATGATTTATGCATTGATTTGTAATCACTAATTGTAGTGAACTAGACGTTCTGTTTAGTTCTAGATTGGAAAGTATAATTATCAGTGGCTGCAGGTTGCCTTATTGATGGTTTGAGGCGCAGCCTATCCCGTGGGATACGGGCGTGTTCATATGATATGTATGATCTGAGTTCTATCGCAGCAGTAGATTTTAAATAAGGAACCCGATCTAACGAGCGCCGTCGCACCAGTGGGTTAGTACTTCAGTCACATATAAAGTATCACTTGCTTTGGAATAATCTTATAATGTACCCAAGGTCATACCCCAGACACTTCATACAAACAGCCTCGTTTTACAGAAACACACACATTGACATTACCGTTTACGGCAACTGTGTGTGTGACGTCTGAGGACCCCCAATTACAATACCTAATTTAGGTATACGTAAAACTTACGAAATAAGCTTTTATACACGTCAGTTAATACGTATTATTCACCACACAAATCACAAAAAAAAAAAACTAGCAATGAAGGTTTACAATAAAAATAAATAGGGTTTACAGTTGACTGAAAAATTCACTGAACTAATTAATTGCATTCATATTATTATCACATTTAGTACTTAGCCTAGGTTCAATTTTATAGCAAATTATTATGAACTTATTTTGATGAACAATCACTATGAAAAATAAATATTTATAGGCACCACGCAGGCGCGCCGGCCGGTGCGGGCAATTACTGTGAGATCAAATATTCCAATCATACGAAAGAACGTCGGCGTTCAATTTCAAAATTTGAATATAGAAACTAAACTGAAAACAATGGTCCGCGTGCAGCTTTCACGATAGAAGCCTAAATTATGTCCGAGGGGGGGTAAGGTAAACCTAGCTCAGACGCTGGTGCGGAGCGGAGTATTGCTGTTCTATACGTAGTATATTATTTTTTATTCCATGATAAGGTAAGAAAAAACACAAACGCGTACACGCTTTCTGCGAATGTAAAGTTTCTTTACTTTAGATTAGACAATCTAAAAAAAAATATCGAGGTACAAACGGTTTTGATACTTCGTAATTCCTTGGAATTTGTCAAGCCAGTCAAAAGTAAATCTATTCAAGTACTTATCTACTTTTTCCACGAAATTACGGTACGCTCCTTATTTTTAACATTAGCTATTTTGCCGTTAGGTCTAAAGAGCGGGGCCTTTTATAAACTTCTCCTTTTACCTTTGAGTAACATGACCTGAAGGCTAACTGGATCCAATTTATCTGTGACGGGGCGAAACAAGCCAATCACAAGCGCCCTATTACGGCGAATTTGCTCGGGCGGGGACACGGTGGCTATCTAATCGGTTAAGCCCCGGTTTATCGACTACACCTTTCGTAGTGATAGCTGATCTGTGCAACTGACAGTCTGGCAGCTGGGTTAACGTTTCAACCTCACACTAGACAGTTACCACTTTCCACTTGCTGCCGTAGTTTGATTAACACGAAACTTGGATTATGATAGGGTTATGGCTGGGTACCTTTTTGTACATTATAGTTTTTTGTTGAGGAGCTCGGTGGCGCAGCGATAAACGCGCTCGGTCTGCGATTGTTGAAATTAAGCAACTTTCGCAAAGGCCGGTCATATGATGGGTGACCACAAAAAAAGTCTTCATCTCGAGCTCGTCCGTGCTTCGGAAGGCACGTTAAGCCGTTGGTACCGGCTGCATTAGTAGTCGTTCATAACCACCAATCGTGGGGACGTTAATGGGTTCGGAGGATGATGATGATGAGTTTTTTGTTAAAGAAGGGGAAAGTTTTAGGTAATGAGTAAGAACTAATTATAAGGGAAATAACTTTCCAGAAAAATACTACGTATAGAGCGGTAACTCTCCGCCCCGTACGAATTCATATCGGGCTCTGATCTCTCTCTCTCTGGTTCTTACTTCAGTCTTAATAAATGGCCTTGACAATCTAATGAGTAAGGGAGTGAGCGCGCGGACTGAATCTCGCTCACACTTGCGTTAGGCATGGTAAGAATGAGATTTATGTTTGGAGAATCTAGAGTGTGAGCCAGGTTCGTAAATGATATTACAGAGGTATTTTAATGACCGAATCTTGTCAGGATCAAAAGAATACTTCATCTACCCCATTAGACTCGTATTAATACTGAATATTACGTTTCATACTCTGATGATTCCGTGCTTTAGAATGTCTGTATCCAGCAGTAGAACGTATAATATATGCTGTTTATTTATGTTATGTTATTAAAGGTTCATAGATATGATTCACGCCTACATCCCCAAAGGGGTAGCTATAAGTGTATATAGTACTTATATACATACACCCACTCATATCCACCTATTTAAGTTCCATTTAATAAGAGGCAAGCCAATTTAAATTAACCGGACACTAATCCTAGAAATCACGTGATATCAATGGTTAAATGAAAATGGTCACCACCAAATTGGTCAAATGGTAATGGTAATGGTGGATGGTGGTGGTGAATTGTACGTCCGACATGGACATACTGTTGAGACAATTTCATAATGTTTGACACCTGCATGTATGTACTTACACAGCTTCTCAATAAAGTGTTTCTTGTTTGTTTCTTGTTGGTTTCCGTTAATAAAATTATAGAAAAAAATTCGATATTAAAGTATCAATTACAATTGGGATGATCAATTTACGTTTGTACCGAGTTGCATATCTTATCACGAAGCGTTATTAAAACGGCATGGCGAGACTTGTACATTATAAACTCATCTTCTCCCTAGCATTGTATCGCTTTTCACAGGGTCCGCTTACCTAACCTGAAAATTTGACAGGTCCGGTTTTTTACAGAAGCGACTGCCTGTCTGACCTTCCAACCCGAATACCAGCCCAATACAGGTTAGGTTACATACTTCTGAAAAAATATTTCCCAGAGATGCGGGTTTCCTCACGATGTTTTCCTTCACCGCTGAGCATGTGATAATCATTTATGATCCAATCATGAATTCGAAAACAAATTCGGTAATCATTGCTTTAGGCATGTCCCGAACCTGCGACCTCAAAGAGAGAGGCAAGCATTCTACCAACCACGCTACCATGGCTACCATGGCTTCTTTTGTACTTTATAAAATAGTATTTGCAAATCTACTAGAGATAAGGGGTTGGGAAACAGTTTGCAATGGAAGCAACTCTTTAGCCGGCCGTCCGTCGGCGTAATCAGCTAAGCCTCAGGGTTTATCGATTCCATCTTAGGCTCTTGATAGCCGAGTCTTCGAGTGGCGACTCTCAGAGATTAACGCTATTATCTCCCTTAGCAACTTCTCTCACCGCTACTTAGGTGTCACAAACTTACTTCGACAGTTGTTCGACTGCCACCAACTGTCACAACTACCAACTATTTTATCAGAAAACAAATTCAAGCAGTCAAACGTCTATTTGTTATTTATTGACACCCGAGAATGATATCCATGGAGGCAAAACACAATAATTGACTCAATTGTAATTTAAAATACAACGTCTCAAAATAACAGAAACTTTTGCAATATATCTTCGAAGACAACAGATTTTTTAAGCAAATCCAGCTTTGTTTGCAGGACAAAGTAATTGAATTTCTTGAACAGTCATTTATCGGAAAGTAAACGAAACCGCAAAGTCAATCCAAAATATATCCTGCATAATAGAAACTTTATAAAACACCTACGAAGTTTTAATTTAAAATGAACAATGAAGAATATATTTTTTTACCTTCAAGAAGTAGTGTAATACCCAACTCTATTGGTTTATAACACTTATCTAGTGCTTGAAGCTAATGAATTTATTGTTTCCGAGTACCGACATTATTTTCAGCAAAAATCTTGGTTTATTGTGTTCACTTTATATTAGACATAATGGGTCATTCTTCACAATAAGGCAGGTTTCTGAAGTGGCGTATAAATCAATAGGTCGGGGGTCGTTTTACTGCTTTTAGGGCCAATTCCAATAAATGCCTTTTCAGCTTATTGGGCCGATAGAGTGCACGCACAAAGTACTTTTGAACTCATTCAGAAAATTAAAGTATGGATTGGTTAGTTATTTGGAATTTAATAATAAGCATTTGTACTCAGCAATTATGTTTTGTTAAATATTGTGATTCACAGAACAAGATGGCTTACCTCTATTATTTGGATTTACTAAACTAATTGTATTATATACTTACTATACATATTACTGTTGGAATATAATATTATTATACTATGTACAGGTTGTTAGTGACATCGTAACGAAAACTTTGAGGGATGATTCAGATCATTATTCTTAGTTGATATCAAGTGGAATTTTCTGACTAAAAATATGGAACTGAAAATAATTTTAAAATATTTAAATATTTTCTCTTTTGATACCAACTCAGAATCATGGTCTGAATCATCCCCCTCAGTATTCGTTACGGTCTCACCAACCCATACGTACTCGTATGGTTACCAGTACGTGCTTAAACGGGTGTAACTCACGTTGTAACGAATACTGAGGGGGATGGTTCAGCTCATGATTCTGAGTTAATTTATCAAATGGATTTTTTACAAAATTCCATCGCAAAAGTAAAGATTTGAAAATAATTTAAAAAATACAAAAATATCATGAATTTTGCGTCGGAAAATTCCACTTGATATTAACTCAGAATCATGAGTCATGAAATCATGAATTATCCCTCTCAGTATTCGTTACGATGTCACTAATATCCTGTATATTATTATTACACTTGGAGTACAATTTCAGTAATTTGGTTAGTGACGACTTAGAAGACAGGAATGCTTGGGAATAACGGTCTGGGAATGAATATTAGGCAGACAATTGGCTAATTACAATTACAGTAACTTAATTTACAATTTCAGTAACTTAAGTCCAAATTTTTTAAGAACATCTAGGGCCTTGTGCCGAGGTTCTTCTTGTAGATTGAGAAGCTGCAATAGTTTTAGGTGAATGAGACGTTCGACAAAAGCATATTTACTTACAAAAATAAAATACGTATAATTATGTTACCAACTGTATAAAGATGTTTTTAGTGTATACACTCAATGCCTAAAAACGTGACACAGTTATGGGTTATGGCTAATATGTTACCTACGATATGACATCATTTTTCAGGCGTGTCAAATGTGTTGTTGACGTAAAATTTATTATGCATTAAAACTTGAACGGTTATAAAGGTGAATAATAAAATGAAATTATGTGACAGCTTCTTTCTTCTTTTTATGTCCTTATATAATAAAGGTAACGATGAAAAAATAAAAACAAAATTAACGTGTGTGTATATGAGGCGATAAAATTTCCATTCAGCCAAGCATTTTTCATTTTATGCATGGAATTTTTCATTTTGTGAAAACATTGAAAGAAAACATAAAGGCCAATAATCAATAACAGATGCATTTGCCTAGGGCAATATTTGTAATTTATTATTACAGTATTACAATATCATGTGTTTTTAGAACGTGTGCCCAGTTAAAGGCACTAGCCTCGCGCATGCCTATTGCATAGGACTTAAACATACTTGGCAAAGAGTGGGTGTGTATACACTTCTGCCTACCCTTGTGGAGTTAGTTAGTTACGTATAATAAACAAAAGCAAAAAAATAAAATAAGATTAGATTTATTACATTTTCCTAGCATTTGAAAGATTATGTAGGAGAAGGACCTATAAAAGCTGATATCAAGAAAATGGTTCCATTTAAAATATTATCACATAATTCTAGCAAGAAATAACATGCACGCATGAACACCTTTAAGGGATGAAGGTAATATGACGGCTGTACACAAAAAAGCTTTTAGCCCGATATTGCAATCACTGACGCGGCTAAGTAACGTCATATTTTTTAAAAGTATAATTTTTTTTTTCTTCTTCTCCGTTAGTGCCGATCGTAACGGGATCGGGGATTTATTCAATTTTTGATGTGCTCTGCTATCGGTATCACCTCTGATATGCAAACCTTTTTATGAATAAATGGGCAGAATTTTAGTGTGGAGCTCGCTGACTTCATTAAAATACATTTTTTTTTTTACATAGACCGTCAAACTCCGTATTCCCTCAATTTTATCGCTCTACAAGAGTTCGAATATTTTGATACCTCCGTTTATATGATTTTCAGTATTTACCGACAAACCTCCTATGCCGATCTTTCCCGCACTGAATAAATATAACATAAATGTTTGATTGGAAAAGTACCTACACTTTTTTACGGAGTCAAAAAACTCGGAAGCAAGAAAACAACTTTCCTAAACAGTAAAACTCTGGCCTACGGAAAAACGATGTCAAATGACGAAAATTCGCGTCATACTTTTACATTTAAATGTAAAGGAAGGGGACTTTGTAGCTTCTATTTGCAAATGCCTTTTGTAAGCGTAGACCTCTTGAGCCATTGGGATTTGATCCCTCATTCCACTTGTCTAGACACAGATTCGATTGTTGAGGTCATTTATTTGTTCGGTATTTACCCTCGGAATAACGTTTGTTTAATGTATTATTGTTGCAGTAACATATTATGTGTTGCTGTCTTTTGGAATGTACTTTTTATTTGAGATTATCCACTCGCATATCATGGAGAATTTAGTATAATATAGGTCATATCCAGACAATTAACTGATAAGCCGGATAAGCATACAGATAGCTCGAAATGAGTGTTCCCATCACCTCTTTTCTATGGAGAGGTAGGAGCGTGAGTGGGACTACCTTGATCTGTATTTTATATTTCTGATGAATAAATTACCAAAAACAAAAACGATATTACCTTATTTAAATATATATATGTATTACGTAGGTAGCAACATTCCAACAACACATATTCAGCAATATTCGGTAGCGAAAGCAATAAACAAAACCCTATAAGGAAATTCACAACACGTTTATTTTCAATTGAATTATTCCCTTGTAACAAATTATCACGAAAATATTAATCAGTTTTCACATCTCATCAACCACAGCTGAAAAATGATCTTTCTGGCTTCGCTGGTATTGTATTTCGATTCGATATTTAAATGTCGCATCGTATCCAAACTGACGCGTTTTGATCAGTCATTATTTTGTTTATAAACCTTTTATGTAATATAAATAACAAAACTGTAAAAATGTAATGTAGTATTTAGTAAAGTTATTTTGCTTAGTCGATTATTATAATAGATAACCGTTACTAGGCTCCCAACCCCTCATCACTGATGTTATATTGAGGTATTATCATTATCACTGACACGCTCAGCCAATCACCTCTGAGGGTCAAATGGAACGTAATAGTCTATTCGTACTACCCTTACCGAAACCGAATATTAGTACGAAGATATTATATTAAGGGATTGATTTACTATTACCATGGGGATAAATTGAGTTTCTATACGTATATATCGAGAAAGCGTTGAATAGATTATATTTTGATTTGATGACATAATGAAGGAAGTGTTAAGTATTAGGAAGAGACATGCTAAGGAAGATTTCAAAGATTTTTTCCGGTTTAGGACAGTACTCCTTACCTTCTCTGGCTGATAACGTATAGTCTGTGTTCGGTCAGTTGGACGTTATAACAGCTTCATAAGACTCGGATTGTAGATATAATACGTTAAACTATAAAAGAGATTGGATTTCAAAAGGATATTGGACTTTACGACTGTACGCGTTTATGAATGAATGAATAGTTCTGTTGCTGGGCTAGTGAGTGCGACGGACGATTTCTCGCTCCGCCGGTTTGGACACGAACAACTAGTAGCAAAACGACATGCACAGCATATCTTCTCGTAGTCAGTCGCTGGGAGTGTGCTCGATTTGATAACTCCTGTTGCTGATACAAACTGTATTGGAGCACAAGCGAATGACTGAGAATTCTCTCAAACAGATACACTTATCAATGCACTTTATCTTTGTTTATTATCAGTATTACAACGTGCATTTGAAAATTTTAATGACTAACACCCTCGTTTTTCCAACCACGCCGTAAACCTGTGTTACGATCCGTTTACTGCTTATTGTTGAAGGTTTTCATTGTATATCGTTGACATGAACATTGAAAGCCATATCAAAAGGAAGGTTAATATCACATGTTAAATGTTCATAGTCGCAGTAAAAACCAATCAAGTAAAGACATAAGATTGATCCATTGTTGACAGTGGAAGCGATTTTATTATCGAACGGCATAACACAGGACATTGTCGCCATCGCAAACAAGCTGAGAAACTTGTAAATTCATTGTAAACCAAGTTTACCCCGTCAAGGGAACTGAGGATGTTATCTATACTCTATAATGTGTGTTTGTGAACCGGATCGAATCGGATGCAAGCCGGAGATCGGTTGGTCGCACGAACGCTCGAGAAAATCAGATCGTCGAAGGCAACGCCGGACGTCATGTAATCAACCTCTTTAGGAAAATAGTCGATTTAGTTTAGTGACAGCAACATCGGGACAGGCGAGGGTTGACGTCAGCCTTGTTTTATCTCGCATTCGATTTCAGACTTTCAGATGGTTTTGCTGTATTTTGTTTTGCGCTGATCGTGTATTTGTGCTGGGGCCGATATTTGCTTTGTATGATAATGGGTTTGCGCGCTCTGCAAAAAATTCAAGCATATTTTTTATCAGTATAGGTACTACTTAAATCACTTCTGATAACAAGTATATAAGCCTTTGTCATACTTCTAGAGTCTCCCCACGACTATTTATCACAATCATTAATTATTCTTTTGATGTACCTTTGACTTTTTAGCACAATAAACGGAGTATCGTCATATCGCTATCAAATGCCCAAAAAAATGTTTTCAAAAATACTCCATAGACCGTTTTAATGATTGCGTTGATTTTTTTCGCTCAAAGTGTCGATCACAATAGGTCTGCTAGTATGTGGGCCGTCAAGGTTTACGAGGGAATTAATTTCGTTGGAAGCCGCGATAACAATGTGGCCATCAATGTCCATTCGGTCCGTTATGTCGCGCCGCGGGGTGTCGTAGCCCGTCGATAATAAAAGCTTTTATATTCGCCCTCTGTCCTCTCGATCAGTGAAAAATAAATGTAATCAGGTGTAGTTGCTATATAGATAGGTACATAGTTACACGCGTAGTATGTTTATACATGCGTGTACGTTATGTATGTGTCAGTTATATATGTTACCGGCCGAACCCGATTTTAGAACAAACCAGTTTTGCCTAGGCTCAACTAGTTCTTCCTATACGCGATAGGATTAACTAGTATAGCCTAGTCCAAACTAATTTGTTCTAAGCCCGATAGGATAGACTAGTTTAGGCTAGGCCAAACTAGTTGATCCTGATATAAGTACGCACACTCTAGGATAAACTGGTATAACCTAGTCAAAACATATACATATCTAAAAGTCAAAATAAATAGATGAACTAAATAAAATACTCCGTATTTAGAAAAATAATCATCTTTATTAAACTTTAATGATTCGTCGTTATGGATAATTGATAATACGAACAATCATACTACATATATTATGTAGCAAACTAACAAATAGTAAGTATTCTTTTTTTAATAGAATCAATAATCAAATCTCAAATGAAAATTGTTATGTCGTTAAAAGTTATGGATAATAATTGGTAATACAAACAATCACACTATAACAATTAATACTGTTTATTTTAAGAAGCAATAATCACACAAGTATTATGTTAATTATTACAATTGTTATTTATTTTTACACGGTTTGCTTTGGTGGCACTTAGAATTGCAGAGTATCATTGCCTTCTTGCACTGGCATCTGTTTGTGGAACAGTTCTTGTTGCAGCTGCATCTCACAAAACCGAATGTTTCGTAGCTGCAGTTCATAATATGTTTTGACTAGGCTATACCAGTTTATCCTAGAGTGTGCGTACTTATATCAGGATCAACTAGTTTGGCCTAGACTAAACTAGTCTATCCTATCGGGCTTAGAACAAATTAGTTTGGACTAGGCTATACTAGTTAATCCTATCGCGTATAGGAAGAACTAGTTGAGCCTAGGCAAAACTGGTTTGTCCTAAAATCGGGTTCGGCCGGTAACATATATACAGGTTGTGAGAAGCTGCAGTAGTTTTAGGCGGACTAGACGTTCGTTATGCAAAAAGTGACGATTTATAGTGTAACTATTTTATCTACTGAATAAATATATTTTTGAATTTGAATTTATTTCCACGTGGATTTTATGAATGCGAAAGAAAAATTTGGAAAGTATGGAACGTTCTGTTGTTACTATATAGGGCAGTAGATCAAGTTCTTTAACTTAAATTAATCAAAACTATTTTAGGACGTCACCATCAAAAATGTGTATACAGTTGTGGCCTGGTCACTTGTGGCTCTACTTATAATGTTACACTATATTAAGGGCGTGATTTTGTGTACATTATGTAGATAATAATTATTATGTCATTTAGTGCTGGTACAGCGCCATCTAGTGGCGTTGTTACGTTACTATTACTACGATTTTGATTTTCAAGTAGTGTAAATAGTCATTCGAAGGAGGGGGCATAGGTGCCAATTCTGGCAGACACGAACGTAATTTTATTTTGGCAGTTATGAAATCTGCTTTATGATACCAGTCCGAGAGTCCTGCGTTTATCTTATGAAAAAAAAGACAATATTTTATAGCTTTCAAACTGAAATATTGAGCCACAGTTGGGACTATTATCATAATGGTTAAATTATTTGGTTTTAACGATTACCTACTAGTAATTTATTCGTCAAACGCGGTGAGTGAGACGTGATATTTATTATCAAAGATATAAAATCCGCGTCCAAACAAATCGAAGTTTGCAGTCTCCAATTCCTACGGGAAATAATGTGTGAGTTTATATCCGCAGTTGTAAGAAGAAACAAACGCTTTTTAGAGTCAATTCTATTCTCTACCGACTTCAAAAACGAGGTTATATTTGTATTCTTCAGTATGTATTTTTTTTTAATTTTCTTCAACCGTAAAAGTAAGACTGTGTTATTGGTATTTATTTGAGCGTTTCGTCTGCAGAATCCGATAAAGAGGAAGAATTCGATCCCTAAATCGATGGAATTTAAATAGGATCGGCGCGGAATACATAAAAACAAACTGTTCAGTATTGGACACTTGCGCGTTGCGTGCCAAGGGCAAAATATCCTCCGTCCGTCCTTAAATGTTAATATTTAGTATCTAGTGTTTTCACGAAAATAGGGCAGTATACTTGATATAAACATTTTCACACATTGTTATACGAAAGTTGGGCTTATATTTATACTTTAACGCTAATAAGAACGCAATAACTATTGATTATAAAGCGTAGCAAATGATTGCATTGTTATTTTGAAAACTCTCCCAAGTAACCCCTTTTACCGAAACGGGTAAGCATTCCAAATTCCCTGTTTCGAAAACGGCTTAGTAGATACTTATAAAACAATTTAATACCAAACATATACAGCTATAAAAGCATAATACCTTCAATCTGTTGCAAACTTTAAGGCCGATTTGAGTGCTTTCGGGATAAGATAAGCATAAGAATTAAATCCCAAAACGTTCTTAAGATAAGCAAAGGTACTTCTTAGAAACTGTTAAACTTTTGTTCGGATCGACTTTTCTGCCTCGAAATGTACCTGACACGTCTTATTACCATGATTACATCAAAAATACAAACGAGAGTATTTTATGAGAATAGTTTTAGTGTTTTCGAATAATATATCTGCAATCTATCAGTATGTCAAATTTTATTTAAGTATTAGATTTCAAGTGTATTTTTTAAATATCATTCGCTTTATAGTTAATTATTAAAAATAAAAACGGTAAAATGTTATGGAAATCGTAAGCTGTTAAAACATTTTTGTTTTTTTGAACAAGGTTTCTTATGTATTTATCATAAATTGATGTATCGTAATATTCGGAAGGGGTAGGAATTAATTTAAGATACTTAGCTAAGTATATAAGCGAATAAACATCGGCTATGATAAAACGTTCATATCGCCTACATAATAAAGTTCATTCTGTTGTTTTATTAAGATGAAACGGAGCAGAAATCCCTTTCCAGGTAATTTAGGTAAGCCGAAGCTTAAAACGCTTTTATCAAATCCGGATTGAAGCCGCAAAGACTTAAACGTGTACGCTTTTACTTCGTCATTCGACTAGAAGGATATGACGGAAAGATAATTAATTTCGAAAGAACCAAAAAAGTAGAAAGCCTATTCTTTACATTGTGGCTTTTATGTCCCTTATGTATTTTTGTAAACTGGAAAAGGCTTTTACAATTACAGCTAACATACAATACAGTAAAGCGTCGATTCTATATCATTCAGCTATTCAATAAAAATAACATTGGAAAGCGTGGCAGAAAGAGGTCGACAACCGGTGTTTTTCTTCAGAAAGTGTAAACTTTCTATCATCAATTAAAACACTATCACCATTATCCTGACGACCTCCAGTGGTTGAGTGTTGGGCTCACGATCCGGAGGTCCTGGGTTCGATTCCCGGTGGGAACATATAACAAAAATTACTTTGTGGTCCCTAGTTTGGTTAGGACATTACAGGCTAATCACCTGATTGTCCGAAAGTAAGATGATCCGTGCTTCGGAAGGCACATTAAGCTGTTGGTCCCGGTTTCTATTTACTGATGTAAGTAATTAGCCGTTATATGAACCATGTCAGGGGCCTTTGGCGGCTCAATAGTAGCCCTGACACTAGGGTTGATGAGGTTGGTACTCCACCTCACAACCCACACGATAGAAGAAGAAGACTATTATCCTCTACAGTTGATTAATCTTTGCCCAGTGGCTTATATAGATTGTTTATATTCATTATATAATATTTAACTATGACTTTATTTATTCGTCTCGGAGGTAGTGACATAACTTGTATTGGGCTGATTTGCCTTCGTGCGTTGGAAGGCCGGACAGGCAGTCGCTTCTGGAACCGGACTTGTCAAATCTTCAAATAAGCAGACCCTTGAAAATTGGCGCTTTCTTAAATCTACTGAAATAAGTTTTGATTACAAATAAGCTATAATTTGTAGTATATCTTCTTTAAAACCAATTGATGTTTATGTGTTGCCGTGAGGATAATAATGGCTTATATAGAGTGTTAGTGACATCGTAACGAAAACTTTGAGGAATGATTCAGATTACGATTCTAAGATGATATCAAGTAGAATTTAACGTCGCATAAGTCAGGACTAATTTAAGAGCCACGCTCTTGCCGGTGTAGCATTCTCCATGCTACTTTTTTTAGGGAAAAAAAGGCAGTGGTTTCCCTCTTGCCTTCTGTCGCATAAGTATAGAACTGAAAATAATTTAAAAAAAAAACACTAAAATTTTCATGAATTCTGCGACGGAAAATTTGACTTCATATTAACTCAGAATCATGGTCTGAATCATCCCCCTCAGTATTCGTTACGATGTCACTAACACCCTGTATGTACAGTCATGAGCAATATCATGTACCCACTTTAAGACCCTGTCGCTTTGTCATATTTGTCATTTAATGAGACTTACGGTTTAATTTGTCTAACAAGTTTATGTGATATGGTTCCAAAGTGTATACATATTGGTACTCGTGACCGTATGTAATTTTACATACAGATTTTGATGAAAGTTTAAGAAGCGGAAGTGATGTTTCTAATTCTATTTCTCTTTTGTTTTGTATTTTGTTTTTTCCTGTTTGTGCAATAAAGTATTTGTTATGTTATGTTATGTTTCGGGATCGTAACATGTTTAATTCCATCTCTCCCTCTGCCTTTCAGATATGATCTATTATTTATATAGGTATACATTTCTTATGTTTAAATTGCCTTCAACAAATTTATCCGTGATAAATGACGTGACTCAAGACGGTACATAAATGATTCTGATTTCTGATATTTGTTTCAGCGTACGGCAACTTGGGCAGTGTCCTCACTGCTCAGGGGCGGACGGCGGAAGCGGAGGTGGCGTTCGAACGCGCGCTCAAACATCGACCCAACATGGCCGACGTTCACTACAACTTGTAAGTTCCTCTATAAAATACCTACCTAATTCTTTCATGAAAACTGAAAAATATGTACATAATACAAAATACGTTTGATAGCTCAACTAAGTATTCCTTTGAGAATAGTTGTACATTTTTTGTCTGTACAAGGAAATAATATTATTAATACCTATAATATATAAGGAATAATATCATAACAACATAACATAGCTAAAGCGGTGTTAAATTCATATTAAAATAAGTGCAATAAGGAATTAAGATAACTCAAACTATAAATTTAGGTAGCTAACATAATAATTATAAATCTATAAAATTGTAATATTATTTTTTTTATAATTCTCTTTCTTACTCAGATAGGTGGAAAGCCAATACAAAAAAAGTCCATCTTTTCTTTAAATTTGCAATGTATTGATACAGATAAAAGATAAACAAACAAATTATCGCTTCGTTAAAATTAATAGAGTGCAAACTCATTGTTACGCCCAGCCAATTTTAATTTTATAACCGCCGGCCGATAGCCACGCAAGCGCAATGCTTGTAATAAAAATAAATTATTGTGGATAATGCACATTTTGCTCTGACACTGTAACCGACAAGCACAATTATCGCCGAGAATATGTCAGGAGCACAAGGCACCGATCCAATATATGGGAGTCGCTTTGTGAGATGGAATGCTACGACTTATTTCCCCAATACGAGCATACCCTTAACAAGATGCGTGGTTCGATACGGAAGTAAGCTCTATCACGAATTCCCGGAACGCGCCCGTAAAGTAAACATAATCTCAAACTGACACTTATAGGAATAACACAATAAAATGCCAAGAAAATATTTCCCTTCCCTCCTCGCAATAATTACACATTTACAAAGGGCTACAATCACACAAACGTCATCCTTTTCAACTCTTTATAAAACGCATCCTAAAAAGCTTTCCAACACAATAGAACGATAAAAGGAGTCAAATATTTTATGTGGAGCCCATATTATTTTAATCCCGATAACAACAAAAGTTTAATAATACATTCAAAAGGTTTCAGAGTTCACCGTTGCCAAAGGGAGAAATAATATAAGGCGTGTCTTTCCCAGGGGATTGAAAAGGCAAAAGGTCCGATCCCTATTAGGGACATCGGGAAAAATATTATAAAACCCCATATAATACATTTTATGACAATATCTTTCATAAACTGTTGCTCAAAATAATGGAATTTGTTATAAATGAATATATACCAGAAACGTGCTTTGATTTACTTTTATATTAGAACTAGCTTTTTTTATCATGTCATTTACAATATTGAATAATCCTAATTGAGAAAAAAAGCTGGTAAATATATATTTCTTTGAAAACGCCGAATTAAATCACAACAATAATCTCCAAAATTGTATTCTGCGGATAAGGACGCAGACAGCGACCGTAAGCAAATTATAAAAGTTCCTCTCGAATACAGAACCTTAATTAGGAAAAATAAGTCAATTACCGTTATGAACACGACAAAAAGGAGGGCTTTGGGTGGCTTTGTGTGTGTTTCCTTTTATTGGGAATGAAACGGTGGAATGATTTCTATTTATAATCAAAACTTGGACGAACAATGCGTCAGTGGTACTCAGTTGGGGGCACTCAATCAATAGGCACACGACGCGACGGTCTGTCCATTAATTCAGGGAGGCTTCCAGTTCTTGAATTAATCGGGTGCGGGTGCGCTACTCTGTCCCGCCTAAGCGTTGGGTTTCCGTGCAGTTTCACAAATTAACGTCAAGCCGCACTATACCAATATAATTACTGGAAGCGACACGCATATACTGGTCTTATTTGCTGTGTAAACGTACAGAATCTGTCTCCTGTGCGACGATTGGACGGATGAGCCTCTTTGGGTTGTTGTCGTAAAATTACAATTTGAAATAAGTAATCTAGAAAACTTTAAGCATTGACTTAATTTCACCTTCCGTGAACAGTAGATCTATTGCAACACTACTTATGTTAAAAATGGTAAAACCTATTGTGATGAAATTAAAAACGTTTTAAAGAAAAGTTAGGCCAAAAGTCGTTAACTGGCCAGCATAGATATATATTTGATGGTCTTTCCAGAAATCACCCGCAAAAATCAGATCAGCCAAGTAAAGGAAATAACACACTAGCTACACGCTCACTTGAATCACCGAGTCTCTTGTAGAAAGCTATTAGATAAGCGGAGAAAGGTATAGTGATCATCGTTGTGATGTGTGTTAAATGAAGAGGTAGTGATAAATGGTGACGCTTCTCGCAATGTTTACGCAGAACGGATCTCAGGGGGTTAAAAGGCCGCATCGAAGCAATTCATCTAAAAAACAATAATATTGCAATATGATTTGCGCATATAAAAGTAAGAAAGGAATTCCAACAAATATCAAAAAGCAATATTGCTTTTAGATGAATTGCTTCGATGTGGCATTTTTAACTTCCCCTGACAACGAACGTCATTCTGATTTTAGGGTCCTTTAAAGCAACGTCTCGCGCAAATCGGACCACATAGAACCACTCTTTCAGTGACAGAAACAATATCAAATCATCATATTTTCCTTGTCATTCATTGGTCAGACTGGCGTAAACTGAGCACCTCTAATGAGATTTTTCGCAGGCGCGTGCGACCTTATTGCCTTGATGGGAAGTTAAACGATTCCGTTATTTAATTTGTGCCGAGCAGACACGCAGAACACGGCATGTGCGAAATAAATTTCCGTACGTGCAAGCATTTAGCGTTAAGTCACTTTGCAGAGTAGCTATCTTGAAAATTTTATCGCGTCACATTTTCCTTGAATAAGTAACAGATACTTCTCCCATTCATATTACTGTATGTGTACGAGCTAGAGTCTAGGAGTCACAAGACAATTTGCAGGTACTTTTGGTATCGGTATATCCGCGTGTTTGCATAATTATGATAAATTACGGGGCAACAGTAGAAGCCTCAAATCCGTCGTGTGATAGATACCACGTGATTGCGTGATGTCCAAGATGATACTCCAGTACCACAGAATGAAGAAAGTACGGGTAATTACATGTAATGTGTTACAAACGTAAGCTCACGAGGTCTGATGAACTGAGCACCCACGCTTCATTTTTTATTAAGTATTTTATTTATTTTAAACTTATCTCATCGAGCTTACTGTTAGACCAACTAGGTGGTGAGCCGTATCGCCGTAGATATGGTCGATAGCCAAACTATTTTAATGAAAGTTGCACGTAACATAACACACTGGGGTGTGACCGGTTTGCGAGTCTGCTACCGAGTCTCTTACCTGCATTCTCCGCAAGCAAGACCGTGAACCACAGGACTGCATTGTTTTTTTACAAAATCCGCACATACACAATAACGTCTTTTTGTAAATACGGATTTATCTTTAGTCTACTTTTAGGTATGTATTTCTTGTTGCACCATCAAGTTTGGTGAATGTTTGTTTCCTGGTAGTGGTTGTCTGCTCAAGTTGCTCTAGAGCAATGAGGCCGCCAAAATTGTACTGAATTCATTGCTAAAATTTAGTTCTACGCAATATAGTATTTGATTTCCCATAACTTTGCCAGATCTTAGAAGCTAGAAAGGCTAACACAAGCTTAAATACGTTGAAAAAATATTTAGTTTAATTTATCTAATAAAATGATAATAATAATTTGACATTATGCTGCATCCATATTTTCATTATCATATATGCAATTCTGTTTTTCAAGTTAGTCCCGGACAAACAAAACCATATCATAACAGTAGATATGAATATGTTTCAGGTATCGATTGCAATATCCTTTGTTATGCAAATACTGAACTGTTCGCATATTGTCATTTTGTCACAATTCCGATCTTGTACGTGTTAGATTGTGATCGGGGTATGTGTACGCACTGAATTATGTAGATAGAGTGCTGTATGGAATATTACTTAGGGCGAGTCACTCACATGATCAAGAGTAGAGGCGGCGTCGAGCCACGGGCGCAAAAGCGGCCCTTTATCTAGGTTTTCCAACCATTGATATATAAGTAAGTACCGCAGATAAAGCGCGTCAGCCAAAAAATCAACGAAATTTTGTCGCCAACTTAGCTATACATTCATACGCAACGATGTAGCCCAAACAATAGCTAAACTGAAGTGGCAGTGGGTGGGGCACATCGTTCGTAGAACGGACGCCCGATGGGGCCGTAAGGTTTTCGAGTAGCGACCGCGGAACAGAAAGCGCAGCGTCTACAGGCCACCCATAAGGTGGACTGATGTCCTTCTGAAGGTCGCGGAAAACGCTGGATGAGGGCAGCGCAAAGTCGTTGTGGCGAGTCTTTGGGGCCTGTCCTGTCCATGATAATGTTGTTGTTTTAGCATCTATAGCGCGTGGTGATTCGTAATGTGGTCGATACAAATCCACACGTTGTCAGTACGTCGCCTAATCGCGTACTATGGAAAGTCATAGAATGCATCTCTATTTCTGCTCTAACTTTTCGTTCCACTTTTTGAGCGCTCATGTTCAATCTACGGTACTTATAAATCAATGTTTGTAACGAATAAATGGCAGTGCACTCACTGGTAAGAGGAGAGAGCATCGCGGCGGAGTCGAGCCACGTGTGCGGCAGGCAGAGTAGACGCGATATTGTCATTTTGTTTCATACATAGAGATCTCGCTTCGACCGTGCCGCAACTCCGCGCCTCCCACCATCACGATGTCATATTAATAATGTTTTATAACAATGTTTTGTGTCAATAAAAAAGAAAAAGAAAAGCTCCGCCTCGCCACCACCTTGACTCTTTTGTGAGCGACGCGCCTAAGTCGAGCCCGCGGTTCATCTAGAAGGTTAATAATCTGCGTGTTCGTGCCGTATCTGTAGCCGTATTTATGAGGCGCAAGGATACAATCTCGCCCATACGTAATACTGTATTGTTCAATCCTCCATTTTGCCTCGTCAGCTTCTTCGCTTGTTTGAATAAAACCCTAATAATGGATGTGTGCGCACTTACTACCTTCGCAGGTGTGGGTTCGGTTTTAGGAAGTTTCAGTGAGTTTCACTGCTTATGCGAACGGTTGGCCGCATTCCAAATTAGATTAGCTAAGGAATACTAACGTGTTGTTGATTATCGCACTAAGTTAAGTGGCATGTGCTTAGTGTACTAGTGCCAAATTAAGCAGCCATTGTAGACCAGTTGAAAAAAACGTTTCATTAATAGAGCTTTTTGTAATAGGTTCATTTATTGCTGATAAAAATGTATATGTACATGTCACCTAATATCAACCTACAGAAATGTCGACGATGTCAAACTACAACGAGTTATTATATTATTGGCTTCAAAACCACTAGTTAATTTTGGATCTAAAATTGACTCTTCTGTACATGGCGCTTGTTATACCTACCTATGTTGACCTAAACAATCTATATATAGAGAACAAAGTTAAGGTAGCCTTAAGAAGGTGTGAGTAAGGAGTCCTAAACTAACACACGGAAGATCAAAGATATCAATCACCTATTCCGAGGCATTTGATAGCGGTCACTGAACTCTGATAAAAACATTTTCACTTTTAGATTTTCCGCCCATAAACGGCTTTGAAACTAAAATTAGTTCAAACTATAATAAGATTTTATACGATTTAGATTATTCAAATAAACATAGACTTTTATACAGGTTGTAGTTCTAACTATTATGGCTTCAGAAGAAAAAAATATTTTTTCTCGTCAATAGATGTTAATTATTTATCTGATCTGATCTTAGGTCTTTGCAACACTTATGATATATTATTTATTTTATAACATAATAACGGTTAATTATTTATCATTAGTCAAGTCAGATAGGTATACTGAATACCTAACAACAGACAATAAACAATAAAGGGCTGTTCATGATTCTGAACAGGCGTGACTTACGTTACCTTTAGTGTATGTATTGTGTGGCAAACATATGCATATTACTTGTATCCATGTATTACCAATAATGCTAAGTGCATCACCATACGTGTCGTTGCCTCTTGAATTGATTCTGTGTGTAATAGACAATCGACTGAATATTGTCATACATACATAACCCTTAGGCGATTCTCAGACTGCCCCGCATCATGCTGCATGTTGCGTGTCGACTCACCTACGCGCATACCTGTGGGAGTGCAGATCTGCTTCATCGTGCGGGTTTTTACGCAAACACGCGCGTATGGGCGTTTTGTAGATTAACACACAGCGGCTCTCATTTCATTCAAAGTCGTTCCAAAATCGCGCGCGGCACTGTGGGATTCGGTGTGCCATACCTTGCGTCGCGCCCCGCACCTACGGAGTGCATGTTTCTCCGCTTGTATGCGTATGATCCGCATGAACGCGCGTGGATGCATTTTCTGTTTGTTAGACCGTGCGTGTTTTCTAAACAAACGGAGATACTTACAAGCAACGGAAGAACACGCATCCACGCGCTACGCTGCATCATGGGGGCAGTGTGAGAATCGCCTTACCCATAACAGGTACCCACACACACACAGGTAGCCACAGGTCCTGAGAAAACAAATTACAGACACACCGAGTAATGAAGCTCTAACACGGATATAGTCATGGGTAATGAAATATAAATGCTTACTTAAATATATTTTCAATAATTCTCAGTCCTTATAATGTTGGAGATAGGTACACTTTGATGACGTCAGCATGGCTAAAATTGTGTCATTTGTCTAAAGAGAATACCTTGTTTTCTTATACCATGCCGTAATATAAATGAACTATTTACGACATATATAGGTATGTTCATACGACTGCTGGGCACAGATCTTTCCACAATCAACTGGAATCAACAGGCGTGACTTATTGTAGATTTGCCGCAGATGTCATTAACTACTTGGTCGGATAAATGGGGAGCGCTGAAGGCTCTCACCCGGTACAACGTTTAAGACAACAGACCTGAGGGTGGAATGTAATAATATAAACAAACAATTACTTTAAAAATACACTAGTTCGCACCGAATAAGTAAGAGACTCTTTCTAACATGTACCTTAAATATACCTTATATTTATGCTGTATCCTTATTTCTCCTTTATTTGGCTCCAAAACTGTCACGTTGCCAAAGAAGGGGAGACGTGTTGGAGATAATAGAGATAATAGTTAGAGTTTCTTCATTCAACAGATAAATACGTGGGTAACGCAGCTCCTTCAATTCCGCCCTTGTAACCCGTCGCTGTACCAACGTGTCGCTTGAGTGTAACGTGTACGTGACGATAACCAACGCGTCGAGCAGAACATTATTCGCATCTCCTTATTCTATTAAGCGGAATACTTCGCGCGTGCCCTGATAATCATCTCTAATAACGCGCATGGAATAATCGAACGAACATAATGCACCCCGTAAACAATGTACAAGCTCGCCATACCGTGCCGTAAACGAAATAACAACGGATTTTTCCAGAGAATTTGCCTTGTTTACAAAAAAAGCTTTTTTACTTCGTAGCGTGGCAGACACGGTCCTCAATTTTCACGCATCAAAAATTGTAAACCCCACAAGACAAAATGTAAAGAGAGATAAAATGTAAAGAAATGCATTTTACGAACTAAAACTGAAAACTATTTAAAAAGTAAGCAAAATTTGTAATGTAAAATGTAAATAAATACCTTTACAAATGTAAATGAATGCATTTAGTTAAATTGTTTTAAAAACACGTTTTCTACGAGCGCAAATTGTATCCAAAGCGAGTGTAATGAGGGCTAAGCCGTGATTTCAGGCGTAGATTAGATTATTCCAATTCTGGCGGCAAGAAATCACTTGAGCACGTACGTGTCGCTTTACAATTTGTGTGGCAGGTCAGTATACACCGTACACTGCTTCTCTGTATACTTCATTCATTCTTTCTGTCAACTGATGTGGAAAGGAATTTCCACTCTTTGTATCGCGGTAGATTGGGAGTTCGCTAGGTTAACACAGTTTTTCAGGAAGATATCAAGAAAATCTGAGCTGAAAGGACTCATTTATCGTTAGCTAGGTTTTTTCCTGAAAAATATACGTCGGTAGTGATTAATGATTCACGGAGCTAGGTGTGGAAACGAAACCTAAAATCATACGACACATTTTTTCTTTTAGAAACACGACATTTGTCACGAGTTGCAAAACGCAATGAAGTCGAAAGTTAGAATGCAGATACTTTTTTACTGCCCGTTTGTATGGAACAGATGTTATCGACACGGCAAAAAGTATTCGCTGCTTAAAATACAGTAGAATATTTCCATCTTTGAAACACAGGGTTTTGCACAAAACGAATCGTATCTACGTACAATGTTGTATTCAAAATAAAAGTGACAACTTAGAGGTCATAGTTTGCATACACTATAAACTTTATGTCGGCAGATAGTCTGGCGAGTAGAATCACTGATATTTTCTAGACTTGCTGAATAAGCAAGACACGTGATTTATAAACTAGTTGATAGATGAGATAATTAGTAAATTGAACTTAATGACTACATATACACCGAATTCGGTCGTGAAACATGCCCATTACCCCTCTTCAGGGTTCCATGACTCAACTCCATTATTATCGACTGCCTAATAACAATACGAAACTTTAAATTTCTTTGTATTAGGATATATTTATAACCATAATCAATACACCATTATTATATTTATAAAAAAATATTACTTAACAAACGAAACAACAACAATGTCAGAACGTGGCTGCGTCATATAAAATTGAGGCACTGTTTTCTTTGGCTCTGTTACTACCTACGGGCATAGAATAAAGAATACTAAATATAAATACTTACTACTACGTATAGAACGGCAACTCTCTGCTCCCCATCGGCGGCGAGCTAAGTTTACCTCACCCCCTTGGTCTTACGTTAGTCTTCAATTGTATGGGCGTCACACGTCACACAGAGTGTGCACGATAACGTCAATGTGTAGTGTCTGTGTAAAACGAGGTGTCTTGTATGAAGTGTCCGGTGTGTGCTACAGCAATCGGCTCAAATTGCAGTATTTATGACTAGATTAATTTTGTTTTTCCTTCGGGAAACTTGTATAGAAATAAATAAAATAAATTGATTTATTTCTTTAAAAACAAAGATATAAATTTAAAACATAAAGTGTCAGGAGGTACCGCAGTTCCATGCTTAGTAATTCACAACTTCATCGCAAAGACTGTTCTCTGCAGTGTCTGAAAACCCTGAGAAACCCTGAGGCCACGTGAAGCATCGTCAGACGTACAGAGATTCGCACGTCTAGTTATATTTCTCAACAACTTTGAAAGCCGAAAAACCAAAAATCTCCGAACATTTCAGTATATCCCAATGCAATTTTCCAACGGAATGCTAAGAACTATCTACTTACGCGTTACCCGGGCGGTGTACGCCCACTACATAGCAATACTTGGCGGGCACAGTACCTAATATCGTCGCAAGGCGTCGACTGTGCCATATAGTACCGTCACACGATAAGGCGTAGATTAAACCGGTGTTTGCGCACACACATATTTAACATTCCCGCCCGGCTGAGTCGCGACAGCGTTGGTATTTGCATACTTGTTTGTGAAACGATTCCGCGCGGACCCACAGTGTGTACCGAGCGGTACATGCCGTTCATACGGGGCGTTAGAGCACGAGTATCTACCTACTCGAACATGCCTTCACTAGGGGCATAGTTTTGCTTTGAAACGAAATCCCTATGAATAATTCTTTTCTATGGGCACGATGGGTGAAGATGGAGTCCTGACGTGCCGGCAGAGGATGATTGGTGATAACGACGACAAAATAACGTTTTAACTTCAGCAGGAATACGCAGTTTATTAACAACACTTCACAAACAAATTATAAAGATGCTTAGATATAAGATCAAATCCAAAATTAGAGGGCACGGCCAGAGCTAAACAGTATAATATATTTATGTTATTCTTATGAAGGTCGGGGATGCAATGAATCAGCGTAAAATGAAAGGAAATGCGGAATGGAATGAGAATTTCGAAATTTAAAATGATTGACGGTCAGAAAGAAAGGCCAGTATGTGCAGAGTTTGTACTCTACTACAGTACTGTCTTTAGTCAGTGAGAATCATAAGTTAACAGACTTATTAGGACACATGGGCAAAGTGGAAACTAACCAGTTTACTGACCGGACTAAAACCAAAAACATAAACCGTTGAAACATACCTGTTAAGTACCTTCCTACTTGCAAATACCTAAATACATAGTGTTACATAACTACAATTCTATCGCAGTTTTGAATCACGCACTGAGCACTGAGCTTTTATACTAGGCAGTGATTAATTTTTCAGAATCATGAAATAGGTACTACTTGTTAAAAAGCAGATAACATCGTACGAAAACTAAGTTTCATCTTTCAACAAGATCTTCAACAACGTGTGAAGTGAACATTCTCCGTCAGCTCCTGTACTAAGTAATGAGAGTGTAACGAAGAGTTTTCACTACCTGCTTACTTCTCAGACGACTCATCTCACCAAACGTGAATTAGATACTAAACAATTACCTAAATTGATCCACTGTAAAGTTTTCGACTTGAAGAAATGAGGATGCACCATTTAAATTAAAACTTTTTAAGTTTTCTTCTCAACTCGAACAAGTTCAAGAGGAAGTTTTACGAAACATCTCTAGTTATGAAATCGGAAAGAAAAAACTCAAATGTAAGACTTGCGAGAGCAATGAAACTGTATATACCCTAGATGGGTGAATATCAAAATGTGTCAAGTTTGGTGGCGACTGTCATATATTTTTTTCGTGAAAAATTGGGGAAATTGGGAAAATTGGGAATTGAAACCGAACCGAGGATCCTTTTGGTTCTTTTTCATGTCGGATCCCAATTTTTCACGAAAAAATAATATGAAATTTTGCCACCAAGCTTGAAATTTTGAGATTCACCCAGATATAGTGCTTAAATGTAATAAATAATGTTATTTTGCCATCTATTGCCACTGCATAAATCGTAATCGCTAATGGGGTGGGCAGAGCCACAGGTAAAGACAAACTTGAAGTCACTGATGTTACGAAGTCCTAAGATAGACATGATGAACCTTAAGGTGACAAGCGATCAGCCTATCGCCCATAACAATAACTTAACTATGTAAAAACTCAAGAGTACTTATGGCAAAGCGAGACTTACAGACTACAAGCTACCAAACAAACAAAAAATAATAATAGTTTTATATCTATAATCACCTTTCTAACTCGGAGTAAAAAATGATGGTAATTTTACAAAAAATGTTTTAAAAGTTTTGTTTTGCAAATTCTGAAAGAAATAACAATAGAGAAAACACGATGCAATATGTAAACTTCGATATTTACAAACAGATCGGCGATCTTTAGAAAGTTTTTAAGGCTATTAATTATAAGCCAGTAATTTTTTGTTCTATATTTTATAAGTCAAATTTGATCACCGATTTTTGGGACATCATGTATCGCTCGCTTTCTCTAGTTCTATTTTTACCGATTCATATTCGATCCGATTATTATCAGGCCTTACAGTATAGATAATAATATGTAATATTCTGTCACGTATTACAGCACTAAGTCACAAAGTGGTTGAACTTCTTCGTAATTATAATAATCGTAGTGAAACTGCATAGGTACTAGCTTTCTCACTGTTGAATCTAACACTTCATTTGAAAGGGTACTAGAGAACAACGACAGTACTGCAGATGGCTTTGAAAATGGAAAAAGAACAACCGACACTTCTCTGTTAGTACAACGAGCTGAAAACCATTCGGTAGTGCGGGTAACGTCCTTTATTTACATTATACTAGGTATATAAAAGTGAAATGCCACTGACTGACTAACTCACTCATCACAAAATCTCAGAAACTACAAGTGCTAGGCTCAAATTTGGGCGTTCCTTTTAGGATGGTGCTTACTAAGATGGAATTTTTCAAAATTTAACCCTAAGAGTAACAAGGGGTGGCAAAGTTCATACTTTGCCACCCCTTGGTAGTTTCATAACTACCATAGTTTTAATAGTAGGGTTTCTAAATTACAAAAAAGTACTCATTATTTAAAGAAATTAAAATCCAAACTCACATAATACGCCCGTGTGTAGCCGGGGTGGGTCGCTGTCGCTAGTACTTCTATATACGCAGTGTAAAATCGATTCTGTGAATCCATATTGTTCCGAAAGTATTCATTGAAATGTAGATTTCAACGAAATTGAAAGGTTATATTAGTTTCTATTAAGTAGCAAAAGTTTAGTCTGAAACCGAACAGGTACCTTTATCAGTTTCCCATGGGTGTAATGACTAAACGACTATTTATTATCGCGAGTATTACCATTAAAGAAGACCTTGACATTGAACTGCAAAGGGTTAATGATAATACTATAGGTGCTAATGATAATCGATTAGTCATACCCTATAAGAGAAAAAGGTTTTACATAAGTACCTAAGTACATAATAGTCGTCCCATTTTGCTACCTTGCACGTGTATTAAGTATGTTATGCGATGTATGTAAGTCATATAATTACTTTTGGAATTTATTTGGTTTGCCTCTGTTATTAGACTCGATTCAATTATTCCTCTTGTTCAAACTTCCAAATTATTTTCCAAACACAAAAACCATGATTGATTGCCTTGTTTGTTGGTCTCCAGATAGAAACCGTATTAAAGTTGGAGGTAGGTAAATGATTTGTGAGTGGAAAGGAATCTCGACAAATTAATTCATGCTCAATTCATCATAATTTGCATTCAAGATGGCTTCCTTATTTGGTGACGTTTGTGATTGGAATTTTCTGTCGTATAGGCCGCGTTATTTTAAGTTAAGCTTCACTGCTAACGTTGGCACTGCTTAATTATATTTAAAATACAGGGGAAAACTCTCGTATTCTGCGTGCTGTTATCCAGTCGTAAACAGACTTAATTAGTGTTTGTTGTTTTCGTAGTGGAGATTGAAACAGTCGTTAGTGCGCTCAAAGTGAGCTTAGAACATGCAGATGTCCGTGACTGGGGTGAATCCCATAAGATTTGCCTCAGGAAACTCTCAACTCCAATCGAGGAGACTCGCCATTCCTTTTATAGGTACGTGAGCACCAACTTAGCATACAAAGTCATACATTGTCGCGCTCCTGATCGTCCATCTACTTTTAAAGTAATTTTACACTAGAGCGGTTTTGCAGCAGTTTGTATAAATCTTCCTGCGCGTAAAAGGTTTCGAAACGGAATTTCAAAAGGAATAATTCATAGTGTATCCACATCCGCATGAATGATAGTCGCGACAGTCAGCGCTGCGCAGTGTCGGACATATTTTTGTGTACCTGTAACTTTTCTTTCTAGGGATGGAATTATTATATGTATCGTATATATATACAGGGTGTTAGTGACATCGTAACGAAAACTTTGAGGGGTGATTGAGGCCATGATTCCGAGTTGATATCAAGTAGAATTTTCCGTCGCAAAAGTATGGAACTGAAAATAATGAAAAAAAAACGGAAATTTCCATGAATATTCCGACTGAAAAGTGGAATTTTCCATCGCAAAAGTATAGAATTGAAAATAATTGTAAAAAAATAAAAAAAAACATGAATTTTGACGAAAAATTGCACTTGATATTAACTCCCCTGAGTATTCGTTACGATGTCACTAACACCCTGTATGTTTCAAAACACGATATATCATTATTTTTTAAATGCGTTTGTGCCTAAATTATTTTATTGCTTTATCATTAGCATTCTAAATAATCTACAGCAAATTTGAAAAAAAAAAATGCGTTAATTCTTAATATATTTTACTTATCTAATTAGCTAAATTCACAACGTATCAAAATAACGTGTCGGTTATAATTCTAATGCGATAGTGAACATTAATTCAATTCACAATTTGTCACCTCAGTGAGGCGGGAATGTCGCGATCGCGTGACTCCCTTGCCTGACGCGCCGCCGCGAGTTCGTGAGCACTCACTGCATAAATTACTAACAATTTATCCGACTACGTTTCGGGAACGCACCGAATTAAACCTAATATTTCGTCACCGCTATTTATCGTACTTGTATCTAATTAAAGTGGGAAGACCCGGAAAATACAAATACCTTCCCAGGTCACTGTATCGCTCGCCCCGGTCGCCCCTCGCTCTTTGGCGAGCGATCTTTATGTATATGAATCCTGCTGGATATTTGACTTTACTGTTTGTTTCGGACCGATTAAATGTCATAAACAATGCTTAAAGTTCAAATTTTGCGGTACACATCAATTCCACAAGTAGTTACAACAATACATAGGTTTGTAGCCGATTGATCGGTACAACTTGGCATGTCATTAATATCGCTTTCAAGGCGACAAACTTTGTGACAGCTCAGCTGCAAAATGTAAATGTCACCGGAGTTCAAAATGAGCATGGAGTTACTTTTAGTCTCATTTTAAGCTTAGAAAATTGAAAATTGCTTGGAACATTTCCAAAAGAGGCGGCTGTTGTCGTGGCCTGATGAATAAAATCCCTCTTGCTTTTTATGTAGCTTCCCGTGACCACATCCAGACGGTAAAATTGTTCTTTATTTGTTACTTGTAGAAAAAGCTTGTCTATTTTCTTCGAGTTGATCTTAAATGTTACGATATTGGCGAGTGATATTTGAGAGACTTTGAAGAAAAATCTGTGGTTTAACTTTGCGAGGCACTCCAGTAGCCACACGATGTTTATTCCGAGCGGGCACAAAGGGAAATAAGAGGATTACCAAAGTGAAAAGTACTTAAAGTTCATCCGGCGGTCGGCGGTCATTCGACCGAGCAGTTTCCACTGGCTGCCCTCTCCAGAATGTCTTTGTCACCCTCGCGGTTCCACAACTAATTTCGCGATTTCAAACTAGAAAGTGGTTTTTGCTGTTAATGTTAACGTCGAACCTATTTCCGCTGAAAGAAAAAGAATATTTATTAATATGTTGGACACCAGTGTACATAAATACACAGACATAAACGTAAACACAAAGCAAAATTAACCAAAATAATAACACACAACATAAGCTCACGACTATATTCCCAATTGGGGTAGTCAGTGATGGTTAACCTATTACAAGATGATCAACTAAGTAACCTCGCTTCTCCGAGCTTTTTGTTACACCAACGAGATAGGTGGTGTGTCGTATCACCGTCAACAATAACACAACAATACAAAAAAAAACAGTTTAAGTGTCTAATATAAAATAAAGACACCGCACACACACATACACATACCTCCGTCCTACCACACCACAGCACACATATACCTGTGCCCTGTTTATCAAAACGTACAAGCCCTGTATTACAAGATTTTTTTTTGTAAAAAAAAAAGGATATAAAGGATATAAGAATATGTTCATCAAAATTACACAATATGTAAATTACGTGTTACAAGTGTCAATATTTATTTCACATGTATATTTTACAATCCCTCTACTTTTGATAAACTTGCGAGTAACTTGTAGCTTGTGAACGTGTAGACTTGTAAGTTTAACACGGCACTGTTCTCTATGTTTGGGTCAAATCTATCGCGAGTTTATTTTATAAAGTATATTAATATTTTTACTAACATGAAATAAGTATTATATATTTATTTTTTTTGTTAGAAATTAAGACAATTATATTATGTAAGTTAGGTACGCCGTAACTGTGTTTTACATCAGATCTATATATATATATAATTAGAGTTAATTAGTATAATGCATAAATGTAAACCATGTGGCAGTACCAATTAAATAAATAAATAACATAACCTTACCTATTTGTTTCTATTTGCGCATTTCGCTGGCACTGCGGCCCAAATTGGTCTTTAGGTTTCAAATATAATATGTATATGAAATTTTAGCAGTGGAGTCATAATATGTAATTACTCTGCAAAATGCATTAATTACAGAGTAGGCTACATGTTTAATATAATGGAAACTTCGGTACAGCAACGATAGTAATGGGATAGTTAAGCCTGGTTTAACATTACGTTTTTGTGCCGTGATCTATGATTACCGTAATAACTTCGACAACAGATAGCACGGAATCGCTTTTTGAAATTAGTTTCTATAATAAATTACAATTATGTTGCTGATGTTTTGATAAGGATAAAATATTAAACGTGTTAGGACTTTTATCGGAATTTAATTTTATGTTATTATTTTAGTAACACATACCATAACATAAGTTCACGATTATATCCCAATTGGGGTAGTCAGAGGTACACCCATCGCAAGATGAACCAAATACCTAAAACTCACCTCACCGAGGTGGCGAGCCGTATCGCCGCGTTATTTTAGTATGTATAAGTTAAATGGAAACCATATACTATACTATACAATGAGGAACAAAACAGAATATCCCTGAAACTTGTCATTATACTAAGGCAGTGACCAACACGTGCTGCCCACACACGACCGAAAAACATTAGCGCGCCGAGCTTGCTGAATACACAATGCAATATCACTCACCCCAGGGCGTTACAATAATTAGAAGGGAATTAGTAACAAATTATTGCTGCAGAGGAGGTATAATGGCAGCCGGCCGGACGGTCTCATTAGTGTACGGGCCCACGGCCCCGTTGTGAAGCCTGCATTATTCATGCGAACAATATTGCACCGCATCTATATAACTAATACAGCTTTTATCAGATCCCATATTAACAAACGTACCAAACGCTCGCTCTCCACTAATATTTGATGAGACCGCATCGCGTTGTCATACAGAGCTAATCAAAACACTGAATAATATAAAGATTTCGACTACTAATTGCTGCTTTGATACCATAGTTTGAACGCGATTGTTCATTAGCTGGTATTTGCATCGTTCATAACAAAGTGTTCAGCGCGAATTAATCTGATACCTTTGAGCGCGTATAGAACTTGCGTAAATACAGGGTGTTAGTGAAATAGTGACACAGGAAATTCCACTTGATATAAACTCAGAATCATGGTCTGAATCATCCCTCTCAGTATTCGTTACGATGTCACTAGCACCCATACCTACTTGTATGCCTACCTGTTCGTACTTGTACGGGGTGTAAGTGACATCGTGACGAAACTGAGGGGGATGATTCAGCTATTTTATTCTGAGTTAATATCAAGTGGAATTTTCGATCGTAAAAGTATAGAATTGAAAATAATTTAATAAAAACACTAAAATTTTCCGACGGAAAATTCCACTTGATATTAACTCAGAATCATGGTTTGAATCAGTACTCGTTACGATTTCTCTAACACCATGTTATGACAGAACGTTATTCCTTTTAGATTACTATTTCTCTAGACGGATATTTAGAGTAGGTAGATATCTGCTTTGCAAAATTCAAATTTATATAAGAACTACGATTTACGGCACTGAGTTGTTTTTAATATTTAAGTTCCAGTGTCTTTCTAGAAAATAGACGAAGATGAAATACGGAAATAAAAGAAAATACATTTGTGACATTTTAGATAATACTAAAGTATATTTTGCATATTTATATTGCATGACAGCCTCCGCGATCTAGTGGTTAGAGCGTTACAGCTCACGATCTGGAGGTCCGGGGTCGATTCCCGATGGGGTCATTGTCAAAATCACTCTGTGAGACTGTCCTTTCTTTGGTATAGACGAGGTTAGGACATTACACGCTTGAATCACAAATTGTTCGAAAAAGTAAGATGATTCCGTGGTTCGGAGGGCACGTTAAGCCGTTGGTATCGGACTACTAGCCTAATTCCTCCACCAACCCGCAGTGGAGCAGCGTGGTGGAGTATACTCCATATCCCTTTCAATTGATTGCGGGGAGGCCTATGTCCAGCAGTAGGACGTATATAGGCTGTTTATGTTATTTTGTGTATAATTTGCAACATTAGTTGCGATTGGGTTCTATTTAGATAAAAGACATTAAATATCTTATTAAATTACAGAAGTTCCAAGGGTTTAGGTAAACCTTCAATTTGTTTTGTTCCAGGGGAATTCTGCTCCAAAACCAGAGACGCTACGGAGAGGCCATCAAGAGTTTCGAGAGGGCAATTTACTTTCGGCCTTCAATGGCTCGTAAGTACTACAAACATTAAACTGAAGACCGTTGCGGCGTGCTTGCCAAACTTTAATTAATAAATTCAATCATTTCGTTCAATTATCTTCCCAATATACATTTATTGTACGCAGTTAGGCAGATACTTTGTTACTTGAGCAAGTTATTATAATAGTACTTACATACGTAGCCTCCGTGGTCAAGTGGTTAGAGCGTTAGGCTCGCGATCTGGAGGTCCAGGTTCGATTCCCAATGGGTACATTGCCGAAATCACTTTTCGAGACTGTCCTTTGTTTGGTAAGGACATTGCAAGCTTGAATCACTTTATTGTCCGAAAAAGTAAGATGATTCCGTGCTTCGGAGAGCACGTTAAGCAGTTGATCCCGGCTATTAGCCATAATAACACCTCCACCAATCCGCAGTGGAGCAGCATGGTGGAGTAAACTCTATACCCCCTCAGGTTGACTGTGGGGAGGCCTATGCAGCTGGGACTTATATTATAGGCTGTTTATGTAATGTCATGTACGTAGTTAAGCCTAAATTCTAAATACCCATACCTATACGAAGAATATGGCTTAAACTTCAATATACGTAGCTAAACTTTTCCCACAAATGGTCACTGGTCAGCTAGGAGTTTGCATAAGTTTTAACACTAGGAAAGTTCCGCAGAAAGCTGTCGGAAGAACTAAAGGAAGCTAGAGCTAAGAGTGCTTTCGAAAGTCAATATTTGTGGTCAGCCGGCGAGCCAGTATTTTAGAGTTGGGAATAGTTTAGAAATATGAGACTGTTTGACTTCCATTAATCGTTTTGCATATTTATGTTAGTGGTTGAAAAAATGTAAAGTTTCTAAGTTTTCATATTTTCAACAACATTGGTGGGAGACATTTTGTATTAAACTTCTAATACCCATCAATTCCAGCTTTTTTGAGCATCTTTTCTTCTAACTTATATCTTTACTCACCCTTCAGATAATAATAAAATAATGAAATGTTTTCTTAAACAGTGGCGTACGTTAATCTGGGAGCGTCATTAATGGCGGACGGTCGGCTGGCGGAGGCGGCCAGTGCATTGCGCGCAGGCTCACGGGCAGAGGGAGTGCGCGTGCGCGATAGGCGAGAGCACGATGCTGCGCGCGTCTCAGCCCTCGTACAACTTGCCGCACTACATTCACAACGCGGGCACTGGCACAAAGCCCTTTCAGCCTACAAGGAGGCGCTACAGATATTACCCGATTCGAATGCGCCCCTGGTTGGGTGGACAAGACATGTGAGTAAATCAATCCACATCATCTTCCTAGCGCTATCCTGTTCTTCACGGGGTCAGCTTACCTAACCTGAAGATTTCACCCGACCGGTTTCTACAGAAACTGCTTGTCTGATCTTACAACCTGCTAAGGGAAAAGCTTAATACAGGTTAAGTCCTTTGAACGCATTTCTCGGGAAAGTAGTTTTCCTATATTGCTGAGCAAAGCAAAACCATTTACGATCCAACCATAAATTTGAAAAACAAATTTGAAAATCATTGATTTAGGCTCGTGCTGGATTCGTATCTGGGACTTCACAATGAGTCATGCGTTCTTCCAACTGGACACAATCTTCAAAAAATAAAACTGACAATGTAAGGTATTCAATTAAAACAAACACACACACATACATACACACACACACACAAACACACAACACATACATACATACATACACACATTACAAAGACAAAGCCAAAGCCACTTCACAGCCGCAGCCGCTTTCTTTTACATTTGAAAGACAAAGCCTTTACATTTATTTAAAAGGCTTCGGGAATTTTTACCTTCCAATTCAAATTATGAGTACTTATATTTAACTTTATAAAACAAACCATTGATCGCTGATTATGTAGTGATTTAATCTTGACCAACTTAGCAGTTTGTAATTCGTACCCTGGCGTTGGCCGGAGAATTTAGTTTACTCTTATCAAAGCTGAACTTGCGTCCGAGTATGATGAAAGTTCGCGAGTGGGCAAAACAGATAAAAGCGGGGGAGTAAGTTGGGGGATTATTTGATTTGTGTTGTTTGCAGAGTGTCTTGTCTATGGCCGGGGAGATATACGTGCAATTACAGCAATGGCCGCAGGCAGAGAACAGTATACTATCCGCGTTAGCCATCGCGCCCCATCATGTCGGCACGCACCTTTCTCTAGCGCAAATCCTCGCCAGAAATGTAAGTTATTCCACTTAGATAAAACTTCATGTAAAGCATTTATTTTGGCTTTAAAATATTCAATTGGTGATTTTTATCTGTAAAGTCGTGACAGATGTACAAATAAGTAATTATTTAACTTAAAAATAACACAGTTACTAATGTGTCACTTTTCCAGACTTGTCGTAGGTGTTACGTTCAATTTCCTACAACACGGTTGACTATTCAAACTACACGCCACAAAGGTGGTTTAAAACGTCAATTGCATTAAAATTACAGTAGTATTTTATTTATTAGTAGTATTACCATCGTCTTAGAACGAAGTCGTTACGATATCGTTTTGTTGCAGTCGAGTAGAGCGATGGAAGCGGAAATGTGGTTCAAGAAGGCTCTCACATTAGCACCTAACGATCCTTCGGTGAGGGATCAATTCGGTAAGTTCCATTACCTATTAATTATATTATAGGTATTAATATTCTATCGTAAAGTTTAAATTCAATTGATTTAGTTCTTCCTAAACGATAAAAAGAACATGATCCTTCCTTTGTAGAAATTGTTTATCAGCGCGTTTTACCACTAAATGCCATTTATTTCTATCCAAAGCAAGTCATTGGCCTCGATTAATGCAGACACCTCCTAATTTTTAAGTTACACCCGTCATTCTCTTATCCGCTGAAAAGGAAAAGGACGGAAGGTTGACAACTGTTAATTTTAAAATGAATAAATAAACTCACACACACACACATGATGTTTTTCTGACATGAGCCATGTCAGGGGCCTTTGGCGGCTCAATAGTAACCCTGACACCAGGGTTGATGAGGTTGGTACTCCACCTCACAACCCACACGATATAAGAATAAATAACTGACGCGATTTATATACTTATCTCGCTGTTATGCAACCCGTTTTATCGTGTGCTGTCAACATAGCTCTGTAGGGTTATTGGCCAATATATTAATTTGGGAGGGTTTGTTAAATTCCTGCCTAAAATTGACGTGTGTTCTATAAATTTCATGCCTGTCGATTATCCCTTTCCTTTTCGGCGGATAAGAATATGACAGGTATACCTTAAAATAAAATTAGATGGTGTGTACAGGAATCAGCACCATTGGCAAACTGAACTAACAGAAGATGGTCTCCTCAGGTATGTTCCTAAGATCGCAACGAAGGCTACGAGAATCTGCAGAACAGTTAGTGGTAGCTGCGCGGTTGTCACCTAAAGATGGCACTAGGGCGGCGTCGGCGGCGCGTGCGCTGCGAGACGCAAGGCGGTGTCGGTCGGCGGAGCGGTGGTACGCTAGAGCTGTGCAGTTGAATCCTGAGGTATGTTATATTTCGAGAATATAGTACAACTCCTGCAAATGAGGGACTTTTGCGGCCACATTCCCTAATAAAAATATAGATGGCGCTGTCAAACATTGCCTTCGTTTAACCTAATTTCAAACACAATAAAACGACCTCTGTGGTCCAGTTGTTGCGAGTTGGTCTCACTATCCGGAGGTCATCCTATTAATTTTTGTGATATGTTCCCGGTGGGACATATCACAAAAATTACTTTGTGGTCCCTAGTTTGGTCAGGACATTACAGGCTGATCACCTAATTGTCCGAAAGTAAGATGATCCGTGCTTCGGAAGGCACGTTACTACTTACTGATGTAAGTAAGTAGTCGTTACATAAGCCATGTCAGGGGCCTTGGCGGCTAAATAGTAAAACTGACACCAGGGTTGATGAGGTTGGTACTCTACCTCACAACCCACACGAAGGAGAACGGATAGTCGACAATTAATTATGTATTTTCAGTCTGCGCTTTTCCCCGAAACATCGTGCGTTATTGATTGCTAATGTGGAGGAAGCAAGAGAAGTGTGTCAGGATCGAAGCAAATGGAATTCCATAGTCTCTGCTTACCCCGGTGGGAAATAGGCGTGAGTTTATGTATGTATCAAGCGCCACAAAATCAGTCAGAAACTTTTGTAATTGAAAATAATTCTCCGAACAATCTCGATAAAACGCGTGTATCTGTGAATTGTCTGTCCTTCCTAACGGTGAAAAATCAAATATAATAGTGCGATAGGGTTCGAATGTGGATGACTATACATTAGTTTTGATGATAATATACTTAAATAGACTTGATTTAAAACTTCGTTTAACCTACAAAAGACCAGTCGCGTGCGATACGGCCTGCCATTCGCGAGTTGTATGAAATCGAACCGTTAAGGTGAACGAGCACCTAGATGCGCCGCAGGAGCTGCACGCGCCCAAGTCATCGCATTTTATAAATCTTTGTATGATGTCCTTAGAAAAAGTTTAATACGATCTACTCTGAACCGGCGTGCGTGTATGAAGCGATTGATGAATGTGGAGGAAGCAAGAGAAGTGTGTCAGGATCGAAGCAAATGGAATTCTATAGTCTCTGCTTACCCCGAAGGGAAATAGGCGTGAGTTTATGTATGTATGTATGTTGTATGAAATCGTATACAACATCGGGCACCTATCGGCGCCGTACGGTCCGTATTTTAATTACTTATATGCAATGAACTTTATCAGCATAGTCAGAAAAGTCAAAATTTGAAGGTACCTCAGTATAAATCAGAAAAATCTAATCTATCCAATCATTTCGTGATTACTATAAGACCACCTGTCATTACAAACATTTTACATAATAATATACATTATGTACATAATTGGAAAACTAGGTAGGTATACCTACAACCGCCAAAACAATGTGGTTTGAAATTTTATGACCTAAAGGCATCTAATTGAGTGTGCTGTGGTTTCAGTTCTGGTTGCGGTTCATTATTGACACTTGCCAGTAATTTGGGTTTAGCCAGAAAATACAATCACAATCATTATCCATGACAATAATCCAGACCAGTGATTTTTAATATAATAAATAATGATTCGTCTGTCAATTAACTGTCTACTAACAATAGTTTTTAAGCAATTTGTAAGTAACAGGCTTAATAGCCATCATGGTCCTGTGATTGAAATAGATGTTTTGTTATCTATACTTATAATAAATCTGTAGACAGGTCAATTCTGTATATAAAATATATTTTCAAAATAACTATCAGGGGGTGATTAGTGATCGATACTGATGCCAAAAATGCAATCAGTAAAATTTTTGTCTGTCTGTCTTTCTGTCTGTCTGTCTTTCTGTCTGTCTGTATGTTCCTTATAGAAACAAAAACTACTCGACGGGTTTTAACGAAACTTGGTACAATTATTCTTCATACTCCTGGGCAGGTTATAGTATACTTTTTATCACGCTACAATCAATAGGAGCAGAGTAGTAAAGGGAAATTTTGGGAAAACGGGAGAAGTTACTCCATTTTTTAATCTTCCGTCGCGTGTGCAGGCTTAATGGTTAAAGGTACATAGAAATCATGTATGACGGAAATATTTTACATAAAATTGTATAAAAAATTTTCTCTAACAACATATGTCTATCTTTTATGGTTGACTCACAATAACACGTGTAACAACTCCTGATAGCTTAGCAGTTCGGAGCATTCTGATTATATTTGTTTACTCTTACGTTTTTAATACTCTCACTCATCCCTAATTTAAAAACGCGGACGAAGTCGCGGGCAAAAGCTAGTTATTATTAATCAACTATTTATTTCTACAATGTCTTAATATTTCTCTACAAAAAAAATAAACGGCTCAATATTTTTATTGCACACGACGCATTATCCAGCAGTATCAGTATGCAGTATCCAGCAAAAGTACCAGGCCTCCCCTCAATCAACCAGAAGGGGCATGGAGCAGATATATAATCTGTATACAATCTCTATTCAAACTTGGGATTCCTGGTAGGTATATTATTTGCTATCTCGATCAGATGAAACCAGTAATATACCTACATTGAATCCCCAGGTAATCTTCGTCGTTTAACTATCTACTAATTTAACTTGAATGTGGAGTTTCTATTCCATTGGGTACATCAAGGAAGGGTTTCTGTATCTTCGTAAATGCTCACGTTTAGGTATCTACTTAATAGGTACAAGTTACGGTTCACGGCCCTTACTGTTCAACATTAAGAAAGCTTTGCAGATGTGTAAAGTAGGTTAGTTTGCGCGCAGTGTTTTTATAAGTTAACTTATAGTAGTTAATTGAAAGCTTATTTAAAGCTAAGATTACAAAAACACAAATGTGTAACATTCAATTGACAAAGTAGCAACTAAACGTAAAATAAAGTGATTATCTTTATTTCAAAAACAAGCATTTTGTTCAACTACCTACTGTCTATTAAACCGGCTGGGATCTGCGCCATTGTTGTATATATAGAATAGAATAGAATATGTTTATTTATCAAAAAACTTAAACATGTATACATTACTGACGGACCCCGCACTAGGGAAATCCTGTATCGCGGAGGATATATAATAGGACTGGTTTCGAATATAAGAAAAAAAGAGTTTTACCGACGCTATGCAAACCCGATTTATTGTTGTCAATACGAGTATCATCGAATATTTTCTATTTGGCGTGGCGACTTCTCATTTCGATGTGTATTCTTCTTCTTTTTCTTTTGTGTGGGTTGTGAGGTGGAGTACCAACCTCATCACCCGCCAAAGGCCCCTGACGTAGCTCATGTAACGGCTACTTACTTACATCAGTAAGTAGTAACCGGGACTAACGGCTTAACGTGCGTTCCAAAGCAAGGATCATCATACTTTCGGACAATCTGGTGATCAGCCAGTATTATCCTAATCAAACTAGGTCCTAATGTCCTAACTATCCGTTGATCGTTCATGTTAATTGGCCGTTGGCTTAGCTGTTTGACGACGGTTGATGAATTCGACGAAACGCTTAGTAGGTATTGTCGTCTCTGAATAGGATGTATTTTGCCTTCTTGAAGAGTCTTTTAATAGACTCAGTGTCAATAATGTCGTAAACACCATGGTATAAGAAGACCAGGTATGCTCAATCCTATGACAAGCCGCCATTGCTAGGCCATTGATGACGTAAGTGTTACCATGAAATTAGTATCTCCAACATTCCAAGGATGTAAATTTTATTATTGAAAATTAAGTGAATTACTGACTAATGTACTTAATTACTATTACTTGTCACATATATAAAACTCAGTTCAAAATTTCCTCTCAACTTAAATATAAAAACATTGTTTGTGGGTAATATATTTTTTACGAAATGGCAATGCAGAGTCGAATGACGTCAGCTGGGCTAACCTTGAAAATATTAGCTGTCAGTTTAGAGCATACCTGGTTTTCTTATACCATGATAAACACTATATAGAAACATTTCTTTGTTTACAGGATGCAGAATACCACTCGAACCTCGGAGCGATTCTGCATTTGAATGGTAAATATGACGCCGCGGCGACGTCGTACCGACGAGCGTTGCAGCTTCAGCCGAATGATGACATCACAATCACTAATCTGAAGAGGGTGCGAGCACTCATGAGTCAACGCAGAAAATAACAAGTAAGGTACACATCAACATAGCTACATAGAATGTCAATTGCCAAACATGTAGGTAGATACGGCACTTATAATTTCGTAATTTAATAACTTTTTTCACTCTCGATTTATTTATTTATATTTACATAATTATTATTTCAAATTTCGCATTTGTTTATTTTAAAGACTGACCTTCAAAGCTTTCACTTTTCATGTTGTACGCATTCGATACAATCAGGAAATATGTGAAAAATACTGAAACTATGATCGATGTGGCGGGCCACCTATCAAAAGCGGCAAAAACTAAACGTCTATCGCACATGATGACAGGTTTTTGTTTTTTAGCGACACAAAAAGTTCAGCCGATGGAATTTCGTTACATGTACAACATAAAACCGGATGTTCATGAATAGAATACATAGTTAAGCGCTAAGATAAAATGATTATATCATCAATATCACTAAAAGAAAATTAAGTACACGGGTATATTCAATTATATTCAAGTTTAGATTCTGACACGATGATGAATTTATATCTATTTCATTATTTATCATTCATTATGTATCACAATAACGTTCATCACTGTCCTATTTCGAATCGCAATCGAAGGGGAACGATGTTATAGTAGTAGTTAGAAATTTATTGTAAATAGATTTTTAAATTAAAAAGACGATTTTATACACGTGTAAATAGTCTATTTTAAGTATGTTATATCCCATTGAAACTTGTAAAAACTTTTGGGAATCAATTTCTTTGTTTAAGCGTTATGTTTTGTCTTCCATGTTTCAAACTCAGTTGGTTTTTAATGACAGACCGAAGGTTACTTAAAATGTTGTTACATGACTAGTCTAAAGTATGTTTATTTATTTTTATCAGTATTCTCGCTGTTTTTTGTTACGAAGAATATTTAATTCTAGGCCTAAGAACATTTCTGACACTCGACCAAGTTTGTAAAATTGGCTTCGTCTATGTTTGAAATTACGCACAAACTTTGTTGGAAGTTACACACGGCCTACGTTACATTCTCTCCAACAGTAAAGGTTGTTCGTGATTACTTACACTAATTTAATTTACCATTCTAATAATTGGGTGAATATTTTGAAAGCGCCTTTTTACGTAATACTAGTGACGTATTTTTTTCTAAATCGTAAAGTAAGGATCTCTACACTACTTAAATCGATCGACCCGACAAATCAGTATTCATTCATTCATTGGCCTTATACGTCTGTTTCAGACGATTCATGACGTCATTGCCTCGAAGAAATGCACTTTCTTTCACAGTACAATTACGCCACTTAAATTAAGTAAAAAGGGCCTTTTAAACAAGTCACCTAATGAATATCTTGCCAATTTCCGGAGAGTTTATGTCAATTATATCGTTTTTTTTATATAATATTTCCGTTGTATTTTTTATTATTATCATTCCTGTAATTGGCATGTTTATTCAATAAAAAGGTACTGTTAGTATCATAATATTTTCATTGCATCGCTATAAACGAATCTTGTGATCGAATACAATTTATTTTAAATTATAAAGTCTGAAACATATCTATTTCATGTTTATGTAGATAACATTAATTGTTATTACGCATTATATAATGTAATATATTACAAAATATGTTGTATTTAACACTTAAGCGAATGATTGATATTATCGTAAATGATAACTGACTTTATATTTCTAAAAATCTTTATTTTTTTGTCATAATTTTCTCACACCTGTGACAATAAAATATGTAAATTACGCTTTGTAGTATAGATAAATGCCAAACAATGATTTCCCTTCTTTTTTGGAAGTATATGTATCTACTCTATGTACCTGTTAAATTGATTTACTCTGTTCTCCAGGAGCTACTTGGTCTTTCTTCTAAACGCAATTATAATCTTCGTAAAATGGTATATATTCGAAAGAACCAACTTTTCAATAAATACGAGTAAGTCTACAGAATTTCAGAACTAATAATACCTTAGTTAAGCTACAACTGTAATCATATTGATGACGTTAATCGCGTTCATCTAGTAACGATTATATCTGAAGAAATAATAAAATTAAAGTCTTATATTTCTAACGATATAATTACTTAATGCAAAATGTTTGATATATTTCATGTACTAAGAATTGAATGCTTTAATTTCTTTAATGCATACGACATTAGCAACCAATTTGTAAGCATGCTAGGTGAATAATTTATGAAGGAATTGTAACCATTATTGTTTTTTATTATAATAATATGAATTGAAAGTAAATATTAATTATAATTATATTTATGGCGTTAACGCAAGTGAAACTGCAAATTCCCAAAGTGATATTATATGTTGGTAATTTTGTAAATAAAAGCTTCAATATTTTATCTGATTTCATTTACTTTCCTGTTAACTTGGCAGTAATGTGCGGTTGGAAAAGAGGAGTGGTATTAACTACTCGTTGGGATTAAACAATATGGCCGGTGGAGCTTTTAGTAACAAGTGGGGCAATATACTAGCAGAATGCTTATCCGCTCGAATTAGGGCAGGCGGGGTGAGTTAACGGCCTAAACACTCCTCCGCCCAAATGGGATATTAGAAAGATCGTTAAACTATTCTCATTCGATCTTTCGTGTTAAGTGAAAATGCTTTTTATAGGCTATAGAGAGCGAGTGTCATTAGGAATGAAAAAAATATATAAAGGAAGAAAATTTTCTTGCCATTATTCCCTTGGATGTGCACTGTGAAACGACACGTCAAATAATGTGGAAAAAAGGCACTTAGCCTACACACCCCGCTCTTACGGCGTAGTCGCATCCCTAAGCCTCGAGTAATTTCCCTCGAAGACATTATTTTCCATGCTTCGCGCTCACCCTAACGCCATTTGCTTTATCTTTTGCTTCCTTTTGCATTTTGTTCTCTCTCGTGTGTTTTGTTACTCGGCGATGTTTCGCTTAATCCGGAGAAGGTATTTCCTCACCTATTTCTTTTTATTTCCCAACAGATTCGCCGATTCGTGAGTTTAACAAATAAACGTGAAAATAAAAATATTCCGAGTAACGAGAACGAAGATAGTAGGTACGGGTATTATAAAAGACCTCATTATATTATTATTTCGTATTATTTGTTTAGTTTTCCTGTAAGAATGTTTTAATGAGACGAAACTTCTTACTATTTCTTATAAAACAACCTTATTCTTAAGATACATGTACATTCTTTCTATACGGACTACTTACTTATCGATGATCGAGATGTGTGGAGAGAGCGTGTGCTCGATGGGCGTCAAACTCACGACAACACCTGGTTCCAGTCTCTGACGAGTAGGAGAATGAAATAACTGTCGAAGGCTTCTCCTGCAGAGAAGGTAGAATTTGCTGCTCCAGAATTGGCTTGCACAGCCATGAAAAAAGTGCATGACCCTGCGAAAATGATAGTCATGAATCTATGAGTATGAGGCCTATGATGATTGTTGATATAAATAAGTTGAAGGAAAGACACGTACTTATTTTTATTTCTTTTTTTTTCTAAATATTGGTATGTTACTATTTTTATTATTTAGTACGCTGAGTTGTAGGCTATCTACGGGGTCCACAGGTGGCGGATAGAGGAACGACCATCAGATTATGATGGTTAGCTGCGAATATCAAATAATAAGCAGTCGCCGACCAAACAGCGGCAGGATTAGCAGAACGTAGTGGGTAGCTCTTTGGGACGGATTAACCTATAAAATTCTAGTTAGGCTCTATGGCGATCTTGTGACGTAGCAAGTAGGTGCTGCTACTTCCAAAGCGCAACCCTGATGGCGGGCTGCAGCGGTATCAGGACGGCTAAAATGGCCACATCGAAGCAATTCGTCTAAGAAAGCAATATTGCTATTTGACATTTGTTTGCATTGCGCACTTCATTTGTCAAATTGTAATATTGGTTTTTTAGATGAACTGCTTCGATGTGGCGTTTTTAGCCCACCAGTACTGGTTAGAGGCCGAAGAAATGGATTCTGGTAGAGCTCTAGCTAGAACATGACGGCCTCCGTGGTCCAGTGGTTGAGCGTTGGGCTCACGATCCAGAGGTCCCGGGTTCGAATCCCGGTGGGGACATATCATAAATATCACTTTGTGATCCCTAGTTTGGTTAGAACATTACTTAGAAAGTAAGACGATCCGTGCTTCGGAAGGCACGTTAAGCCGTTGGTCCCGGTTACTACTTACTGATGTAAGTAGTCGTTACATGAGCCAAGTCAGGGACCTTTGGCGGCTCAATAATAACCCTGACACCAGGGTTGATGAGGTTGGTAATTTACCTCACAACCCACACTAGAAGAAGAAGATCACTGATTGAGTAATTGGTCGGTGTACTGCGGAACGGAAGACGATTGGGGCAACCATCGTGCTACAGGACCTATCTATGAAGTAACGAAGATGGTTGGCGGTTACTCTACCGACAAGAGCGCTTCTATTAAATAATGATTTAACGAGTAGTGACTTATTACAGCTTAAACTCCCCTTGTCAATTTCTCGTATGTACGAGTATAGCCAAATAAAGGAATACATGCGCTGTTCAAAATGCAACAAGTACAAGTATGGAATTTACAATCAAAAGAAACAGAGTCGAGGGACGCTCAGCGTGTCACAGTTCATCAATATTAATCGCTGTAGTACAGCTATATAGCGGCTGTATAGCGGCGCCGGCAAGCACCAACAGCGCTACTGCCTCTCTTCATGCATAATTTCAACCTAGTCCCACGTCCTCACACATTTTAATTGCAAGACTTGTTTAACGTCGCAACTTTGCCTGGACTCTGATAAACATAATATAACTATGTCTTGTTTATTCAAATTAAAAGCAATTTGCAGTTGAGCGTATAAGGTTGTCCTTCGGTTGATTGAGGGGAGGCCTGTGCCCAGTAGTGGGACGAATGGAAGCTTGTATAAATAATTCAAATGTTGTAGTTAGCGTATGCTTTAGTTAATAAGTATTATAAGTTCGGTTTCAAGGGCCCTAGATATTGCAACTCTATTACAGAATGGCGAAATCGGAAGCCTTATTCCCGAAGTCTATTGTGTAGTGAATTTAAGTAGTGTAACAGAGTCTTAAAGTATTAAAAAAACGACTTTGTTTGATACACATTCATGCAAAAAAAGAAAAAAGGTGGAAAGGAAGAATCCTAACCACTTGCGCTGTCTCCATACCCTGAAAATAGCCCAGCTCAAAGAATAAGGGAAACACTTACGTGATCAGCTTCTTCACTCTTTTAACCAGGCCTGGTTTTTGTTGACAGCACACGCAATCACAGCAGTCTATTTATTATTATTCACAATGAGGTTTGCAAGAATAAAAACGTAATATATATAAGCAGGCAGAAAACAAGAAGAAGAACAGAAACGTCACTAACACCGTCGGGGTTCACACACTCAAGCAAAAAGTTTTTAATTATTTGTTTTTAATTTATAAAGTCTTTTTGGTGTTTCCCTTGGGTAGCTAGGCGTATTAGCAGAAATATAAAGGACAGCACAAGTGGCTCGAACATCATCCCCCACCTTGAAAGGTTTCCTTTCAATAAAGCAGAAATATAACAAAATAAAAATTAACTCTAAGTATAACAAAAAAGCAATAAAAGAAATGAAAAGCGGTGCGTTTCTAATTTAAATGAGGGAGGGGGCATAAACGAACCACAGGTCGTTTGAATGTACCAGTTTTAGTTTTGACTAATGCAACTCTAACTTGATTATCGTCTCCGTAAAAAGTGCGTATTATAATACCTAACGGCCAATGCAAGGGCGGTGAGTTGTCTTTCATCATAACAACTACCGTTCCTTCCTTTACTGGACACGTGTCAGTGTTCCATTTGTCACGAAGCTGAAGTGTATGCAAATACTCATTACTCCATCTTCGCCAGTACGAGTGCACAAGTCTGTCTAGTAACATCCATCGCGATAACAAATTCTGACTCACTGCAGGATCATTAACGGAAGGTAAATGAGCCAGTGGAGCGGTATTCAAAAAGTGAGCAGGAGTTAAAGGTAAAGGTTCACTGGGGTCTTCACTTAATATTCCTAGCGGTCTGGAATTCAGCAAAGCCTCAATTTGACAAAGAACTGTCAATAATTCTTCGTACGTTAAAATCTGAGAACCAATTACGCGAAATAAATGCGATTTAAACCCTTTAATCGTTATTTCCCATCCTCCTCCAAAATGAGGAGCGTTGGGAGGGATCATTTCCCAAGCAATGCGGTTGTTAGCCAAAGTGGCTTTAAATTCAGTATCAAAAGACTGTAAAAAGTTGTAAAGTTCGTTCAAATATGCCTTAGCACCTATAAAATTTGTGCCATTGTCCGAATAAAGTTTTTCTACTGGACCTCTTCGAGATAAAAATCTCTTAAAAGCATTTAAAAATGATTCAGTGCTCAAATCTGTAGCCACTTCAATATGAACTGCTCTCGTAGTAAGACAAATAAATGCGCATAAATATGCCTTTTGGCTTTTGACACCGCGTTTCCTATTTAGGGTAATAAACAGCGGTCCACCATAATCGACGCCCGTATGAGCAAAAGGTTTGGACATTTGCAAACGACATAAAGGTAAATTAGCCATAACAGGCGAAGAAGCAAGTTTAGGGCGTGCCCTAAAACATGGAACACATGAGTGCACTCTAGCACGAACAATGCGGCGTGCGGAAAGTATCCAAAACCTTTGCCTGAGCAAACACAACATGTGTTGCGGTCCAGCATGGCAAGCAGTGCGATGAACAAAATCAATAAGTAAATCAGTAATCCTATCTTTGTTAGGCATAAGCATAGGATGTTTATGATCGAAAGTCAAGTTTGCATTTTCCAGTCGTCCTCCTACTCGTATAATTCCATCGACTAAGAAAGGCCTTAGTTTTCGAAATGCAGCTGGACATTGCCTTTTAAGTAGCAACGCCTTTAATAAATCTGGAAAATGTTCTTTTTGAATAGCACGAACAATGATCTTTTCCGATGCGTTTAAATCATCAGTCGTAATATGGCCTCGAGTTTTTAAACGTTTCGTGAATCTCAAAACGTAGACGATTGTACGGAGCAATTTCGACCATTGAGAGACTCGTTTGCTTAATAAGCGTAGAGGCGATTCCTCTTTATCATCAGAGGGTACCGTAACATTAGATAATGTTAGGATTTTAACTTCGGGCAGATCATTATCATTTTGACTAGCCACGTAAGCTTTAATAGGCCACTCCAAAATATCATTGCGTACCCAATAAGGCGCGTTCATCCACGTTGGATGATCAACTAGCTGTGCAGGTGTAAGTCCTCTAGACAAGCAGTCGCTAGGGTTTGTGTTACCAGCGATGTGAAAAACATTTTGCGGGTTAAGACACTCTTGTATCTTTGTGACTCGATTCGCCACGAATGTCTTCAGTCTATGTGGACTGGAATGAACCCACGTAAAACCAAAAATATTATCAAATTGAAAGCGGTTCGAATGTGAAACATCATTGAGAGACAGACCAGTGTTTGTGGGCGCACTAGCGTCTAACATCATGCGAGTCTTTGTGGGGAGTCTGTCTTTAAGATCTTTTTTAGAACTCGTAATTGAGTCACCTAAAACAGAAGGGTCTGTTTTAAACGGCAGTGCTACGACGTGTGTACATGTCGAGTCGCGAGTAGTGGTAGACTTATAAATCTCTTCACAGGCCTGTTCATCTTTACTAAACGTAGCGGAGCGCGGGGTAGAAACTTCTTCTACTTCCCAAAGTTTATTCATCATAATATCTAGCGATTGTCCAGTAAAAGCACATAACGTAGTATTATGTGTAACCTGTGCAAGATTGCAGGGAGACCGATTATGAATCGGAGCTTCACCCATCAAAATGAAACCAAGCGGGGTTTGAACTGCATCAGGTGTCCCTTGTGGGCCCTGAATATGTCCCGAAAGCAGTAAGCGCGGAAATAACTTAGCACCAATTAACATTTCAACCTCTCCAGGATCAGAAAATGTGTCATCGGCGAGCGGAGTGCGAGATAAATAGTGTAACATCGACCTATCAATAGGCAATGTTGGTATGCGGTCAGTGATTTTATCAACGACTAGCGGTTGTAGCGGAAACGATACTTTATGATCAAAACGCGAGTGAATTACAACATTAGTAACCCCTTTCACTTGTTTTGAAGGCCCACCAAACCCATTCACGGTAATTTGGCCGGGGAGCGTATGCATTTTTAAAGATAAGCGGTTGCATAGCTCAACTGTAATAAAGTCATTCATTGACCCATTATCAATTAATGCGCGTGCAATATATTCGCTACCATCAGTATTTTTTATTACAACGCGAGCGGTAGCAAGCAACACCGTTTTAGCGCTTTGATTAAGCAGCGATGTTTGCGAGCAAAGCGACAACTGCGAAAACTCATTCGATGGCGGTTGTGCAGTAGCAGGCGCAGTGACAACGTGAGGTGGAGCAGGAAAAGGCGACGTGACTGCAGGTTGCGGCAGAGGCTGCGCAGGCAACGGCTTAACGTCACACGCTGCGGCTACATACACAGCACTCGACGGACCGGGTGTCTGTGCGGACGCGGGGGTGCAAGTAGTCGAATCATTTTGTTGCGGAAAATGCAATAATGAATGATGCGTTTTCGAATGGCAAATATTACAATTTTTATTAGAATTGCATGATAATGTTCTATGACTGAAACTAAGACAATTGCAACAACTATTATGTTTTTTAACAACACCATAACGATCTCTGGGACTTAATTTCATAAATTCAGGACATTTATAAAATTGTTCATGACCCGATTTTGAGCACAAAGGGCATAGGTTTGCATTATGCGAATTTACAAAAGATTTCGTAACTTTTGGGTTGTTAATAATTTTTGGAATAGCTGGCGATTGGAAGCGATTATTATTGTTTTTATTGCCATAAATCTGACATGGTTTGTTACTAGTGCGATCAATTATTTTAATTTGCTCTTTAATGAACCGAATCAAACTATCATAAGTCGGCAGTTTCTCTGATCGTACAGAATTTTCATAAAGGCAAGCAGTTTCCTTGTCAAGTTTTTGCAAAGCCAAAAATAAAAAGATAAAATCAACTTTATCTTTGATTTTTAATCGATCAAATGCACAAACTGATGCGGCAAACTTATCTAAAAAGTTATTAAGCCCATCAGCTGACGCCAAAGTCAGCGGTTTCAAATTAACTATCTGTTGTAAATAGGTAGTTCCTAGCGTACGAATATCTTGATATTTATCAACCAAAGCAGAATAAATTGTGCTATAATTATCAGCAGTGGGAGGAATGTCAGCAATAGTAGTTAACGCAGATTTAGACAAAACTCCTGTCAAATAAAAGACTTTGTCTGAGTCAGTTAGACTTGTGTTGTTATGAACTGCGTTGTTGAAACATTCAAAAAATGTTGGCCAATTTTTAATATCCCCGTCAAACGTAGGCAAATTAATCGGCGGCAGTTTAAGACGCGGTTTTTCCATTGATGTTGATCTCAATTGGTCTACTGAGACTTGCAGTTGTTTCAAACTGTTTTTAATAGAAGAATAAATATCTTCAAAAGCGAGAAAAGATGAGTAATCAGGCTTATAAGTGGAATCATATTGTATTTTAGCGATATTTAAATTATCTAACGCGGTTAAATACTCAGCGCGTAATTGTTCTATATTTGCAGCTGAACTTATGAAGCGATTTTGCAACTCTTTTGTAGAAATATTCCGTGAAACGTCATAAATGCTTTGTAGTCTTTGAAAGAAAGCTTGCACTCGAGCTTCATTTATAAGAATATTAGGTGGCATGGGGCCCTCGACATCCTCGTCAACAGGTGCCTTTTTAGACATTGTAAATGAAATATAAAAAATGTATCAACAATAAAATTAAAATTATAAAATAATAAGAAACAATTTTTATATTAATGCGATGCGATATAGAATTGGTTCTGCGCTCAATACGTAATTAGGATGAGTATATCTAGTTAGTAGAATAACTTGAACACTCGTAACAAAATTGTGGATAAAAATGTGACAAAGTAATGCGTTGCGTTTTATTTTATTAAAAATCACTACTGAATATTATTAGCGAGCAGTTTTATTCAAAAATAATGGTACATTCAAATGCAGATGCGGTTAAGATGCGGTAAAATAATCAGCGAATAGAGAGAAATTGAGTATAGAAATGCAGTAAGTAATAAAGCAGTATAGAAGTAAATAACTACAGCCCCATCGGTCTGTAAGCTATTACCATTTGTTACTTATGGTAGAGCAACAAATTGCGGAATCAAAGAATGCGATTTTGCGGTAAGAAATTACTGGTTCACGGATATGAATCCGTAGTTCGAAGGACCATCTTATGTGTTTGATACACATTCATGCAAAAAAAGAAAAAAGGTGGAAAGGAAGAATCCTAACCACTTGCGCTGTCTCCATACCCTGAAAATAGCCCAGCTCAAAGAATAAGGGAAACACTTACGTGATCAGCTTCTTCACTCTTTTAACCAGGCCTGGTTTTTGTTGACAGCACACGCAATCACAGCAGTCTATTTATTATTATTCACAATGAGGTTTGCAAGAATAAAAACGTAATATATATAAGCAGGCAGAAAACAAGAAGAAGAACAGAAACGTCACTAACACCGTCGGGGTTCACACACTCAAGCAAAAAGTTTTTAATTATTTGTTTTTAATTTATAAAGTCTTTTTGGTGTTTCCCTTGGGTAGCTAGGCGTATTAGCAGAAATATAAAGGACAGCACAAGTGGCTCGAACAGACTTCATTGCATAATATCAACCCAGTCTCAAATTCGGTCGGTCACAAATTTTAATTACAAGAGTTGTTTAACATCACAAGTTGGTTCGGACCCTGACAAAAATAAAATTACGTAGCGCCCACTCGTGTTTCGTATAATAGCAAAAAAAAGCTATGAGCGAGATTTCTGTTCGATTTTTGCTTTTCACATTGCCAAGACTTTCGTAATTGCTTTTAGCCGACGCGGTTGAATTGCCATTTGTTAAGTGAAACCTGTAGGGAAAATCTCTTTGGAAAAAATAACTCGTGGAGAGAAAAGTCAACGCGTGTGACGGTGGGTGGAGGAAAAAAAATCCGTCTGAGCAAAAATCTAATAAAAAAAACCGCGTCGTTAACTTATTAATTATTGAAATGCAAGGTTCTATTTTAGCTCCGTCAGAGCCCTATCTCACTGGGACACCATAGTGGCGCCACCAAGGTTGCGCCACCGACAAAATGTATGAACCTGATTGAGCAACCAGTTTGTTGCCGGCGACCGAATCCTGAGTAATTTTTCGCTGGAGGCGCAGCCGTGACTTCCTAGTGAGATAGGGACCTTAGGCTTTTTTAAAAGTCGACTGCAGTCTCTGCTGTTGGGCCGTTACAGTTAATATTTACAAAAAACACATGTGGCTATTAGTTTGCTTTTCAATAACCTGTGGTTTTGCCTATCCCAAAGAGAATAAAAGCACGTGTTTGTTATTAGAAAATAAACAACAGTTTACCGTAAATTTCCATACGAAGCGTTATGAAAGGAAGTAACATTAACGATTCTATTCCCTTGATAATTGATATTAGTATGAATCTGTTTTTTGCCTTCCGTTTGGTGAGTAAACCACAAATACACGTTCAATTCTCCGTGAGGGAAAATAATTGTTCTCTTTAAGATATGGTTTTAGAGGTATAATGCAATAACTTACTTTTTATTTTGCCTTTCTAAGTACCTATAAAATTAAGTTACAACACCTACCTCAGCCTAGTGGTTAGAGCATTAGGCTCACTCCGGGTTCGATTCCTGATGGTGACATTGTGAATCACTTTACGAGACTGATCTTTGTTTGGCTAGGACGTCACCCGCAGTGGATTAGCGTAGTGGAATATGCTCCATACTCCCTCCGGTTGATTGACGAGACGCCTGTGCCCAGTAGTGGGAGGTATATAAGCTATTTATTTTGTTACGTTCATCATCTCCCTATCGTTATCCCGTTTTTCACAGGGTCCGATTTCCTAACATGACGGTTTGACAGGTCCGGTTTTTTTACCGAAATGATCATCTTCTTATCGTGTGGGTTGTGAGGTGGAATAACAACCTCATCAACCCTGGTGTCACTTTTACTATTTATCCGCCAAGGCCCCTGACATGGCTTATGTAACGACTACTTACTTACATCAGTAAGTAGTAACGTGCCTTCCGAAGCACGGATCATCTTACTTTCAGACAATCAGGTGATCAGCCTATAATGTCCTAACCAAACTAGGGATCACATAGTGATTTTTGTGATATGTCCCGGGATTCGAACCCGGGGCCTCCGGATCGTGAGCCCAACGCTTAACTGGACCACGGTGGCATTTATGAAAATGAAATGAAGTGATGATGATACGTAAATAGCCTGTATAGGGTATTTGTGTTACATAAGTTTACAATGTAAAATATTACTTTAACACGTCTCTTAAGTCTTGTAAGTCTACAATGTATATATTATATCGTAGACAGGCGACCCGGAAATATATACGTATATGACTTTTCATCTGAAATCATAACGTATTGTCATGCCGCGGAAAGTGGCAGGTACCTATAATAGGTACGTATTTTTAGATTAAGGTCTCTGAAATACTCAAATTATTAAAAGGAATAAATTCTAAAGTATTTTCGTTTTTATAGCAGCTACACGAGCTTACGAAAACTCACAAAGAGAAAATTAAATGTAGATGGAAGAATTTCCCATGGACAGAAGGAGGACCCGTTGGTGTAATGATTAACATGTTTGTCCCAGCTTGACAAGAGCTTTATGTTTATATTTTTGTCTTAGTTTTATATTAGTAGGTAGATTTGTTCATATAATTTCATAAAATTTGTACGCGTGTTTAGGTATGTTTATCTATAGTGTTATACACTGCATGTCTCCTTGTCACGACCGGGTGAGAGCCTTCAGCGCTCCCCATTTGTCCGGCCAAGTAGTTAATGCCATCTGCGGCAAATCTACAATAAGTCACGTCAAAAAAAAAGTCTCCTTGTCACGTAGGTCAGCTGGAAGAAATCTCTTTCATAGAGATAAGCTTACCTGTACTGTTTTCTTTGTATGTTTCTTTTGTCTGTTCTGTTGTGTCCAAATAAAGAAATAAATAAGAGGTGCGGGTTCAAGCTCCATCCGAGTCAGTTTTTTTTTGAGGAAACATTCCATTTTGACACGTACATACAAACGTTCATCTGTGATCCATCATTCTCGCAGAAGATACTATGCATTTTTGATATGAAGTCTTAAGATGGATAATAATAAGATAAACTCTATGATAAGTGATGATTAGCTCATCCCTTGGTGTATAATAAATATGATTGATGATTGATGTATTGAGCTCATCGCTCATAATAATGATCTATTTCAATTATACATTTTAAGTAGGCAAGTATACATAACATATATAAACATAAACAACCTATATACATCCCACTGCTGGGCACAGGCTTCCCCTCAATCAACCGGAGGGGTTATAGAGCATATGGAGTGTGGTGGGCGCCACTGCGGGTGTTTTAACAGCTAATAGCCGAAGCACGAAATCACCTTATTTTTCAGACAATCAGGTGATTCAAGCCAGTAAAGTCCTTAACAAAGAAAGGACAGTCTCACAAAGTGATTTCGACAATGTCTACACCGGGAATCGAACTCGGACCTCCAGATCGTGAGCCTCACGCTCTAATCACTAGACCACGGAGGCTGTTGTGTGTAAGCAGATAAGTAAAGATAATATTGTATCAGATTGATTTGGGCCATTATACGTCTTAAGTGCGATTCCATTCCATAAACGTACTTTGGCCAATTTTTCCATGGAATATGATTTTATTGCCTAAAGGATAGATCAAAGTACAAGCACAAATATTGTTTATCTTCCCGTGTGTTGTCTTTGAAGTCATAATTCAATGAGCGTTCATGCGTATAGTACGTAATGTGAGTTACCCCGCATTTTGTAATTTGGAACGTAGACTTCATGAGATTACACTTGTTGCGTTCTCAATTTTATCATACAAGCTTATACGGTGATCTGGAAGCGAACGAAGGACGTAATATACGATCGTGACGACCCGATTACTCTAGCGGCCAATCAGCTCGCGACACCCAACACTTCAGATCCCCGATACCGACCCCGCCGGTGTGGTCGACGATTTCCCTCATTCAATGCTTATCGCTATCGACCCACTAGGGTCGATTAATTCTTTCAAATATTCTTCCTCTCAGACGATGCCCTGAGCCGAGGTTCACGCTCAGCTAGGCACCATCGGACCTGTTGTCTTAAATTTTGTACCGGGTGAGAGTCCTCAGCGCTCCCCATTTGTCCGGCCAAATAGTTAATGCCATTTGCGGCAAACAAGTCACGTCAAAAAAAAATCTGGGAGCGAAAAAAGAACATATTATTGAGCTGCTAACATGCATGCATGTTTAACTAACGAGGTGCGACCATCATAGACGGCGATACGGCTCACCAATCACGTTAATCTAAGCGACGCGCAGTGCGAAATTATTGGCCTCTTCGAGTATCGTCGCGTCGCGTCTCGGTATGAACTGACCCTTACGCGTTAGGCGGTACACGGTAAGAATGAGATTTTTGCACGGAGTATCTGGGGAGTGCTTATAGTATAAAGACACAAACTCACGCCTCTTTAGTAAGTATAAAGATACCTACATTTTAATAAAATGACAGTCTAGAAGCGAAGGCAAGGTAGAGCGAAGCTGTCGGAAACTGCATGGAGCCACTGAGGTACTCAGCTGTGGGTTGGCGGAGTTTTTTAAGCTATAGGTAAGTCCGTTGTACGACTACAAGTTTTCAAGCCACTTGCAGCTTTCAGTTCGACTTTACTTATTACTAGAGGTTTTTGATTTACCTACTTCAGTTCTTGTGGGAAGTTTTAGCACCAAGAACATTTTAACAGTTTTAAAATTATTATTTTAGATTCGACAAGATTTTTCATAAAACATGGCGACCGTGGACATAATTTCTAAGTCGATTTCTATGGCATGCACGGCAAAAACAGTGGCATGGATCATTCTAAGTCTAATTATAAGTTTAAAACACCCCATGCAAGGAGCTGTGTGGCGACACGTCAGGGCTGTTCATCATTTATCCGGATCTGGGAGGTTTATTCGACTTTGAGATTATGTGTTCATGCCTTTTATCTTTCATCTTTTTGGTTAGCGTTTACCTTTTGATAGACGAACCGTGCTCGCGAATCGGACTCTGATGAGGAAACCTGACATCTGCCGACGTTCTATTTCTTATTAAAAAACATAACCTTCCGTTTAAAGTCGGGTAAAGCACAAGTAATGAATAAACCTGAAGCTACAATTAGTCAAGCAGTTAGTTCGTTAGTCACTGTGTATACTAAACAGCAGCTCAAATAGACACTAAAGAAGCACTAATTAAAAGATACTTGGACACTCCTTAAGCGAGTAGTATTTAAATTTCATTATTTCTCACCTTTGAAGAGAGCAGCTCATTTTAAGAGATAATTTTATGCAAACGCTGTTCTTCAAGTCAAACAAAATCTTCAATGAAAATGTATTTCAATATTAAGTAATTACTTACTTACTTTTATTATACAAAACTCATACATGCAGTCACGCTGGTAATTTATAGCAGCTCAGAATATTTTTTCCCAGAAGAAAAGCATATCTAATATCTTTGAACGGAATATTTCCAGAAATCGCAATGATAGAGAATGGATAAGCACAGAGCACAATCTCAGTATCCGATACCAGTGGAGCTAATTTTCTAAGTTACCAGGATTTACCATGTTTGAGGAAAGTAAAGCTTACTTTCTTTTAGTGGTGACTGTAGGCATCGTAGTGATAGCTAGCAATTTCAAATAACTGAAAATGCAAAACCATTTATCATCATAAATACTTAAATAAATTATCATCACAGGTTTCCTATCCCGTTTTCACAGCATCCGCGGACCAATTGTGAAGATTAGACAGGACGAGCGTACGATTTTTTACAGAACTATCTGACCTATCTACTCGCAAAAAGTTGGTCAGCCCAATCCAATCAATATTTAGTATTATGGAAGTCTATCCTCTGATGAATTGATTTGCATCCGGTTTTTACGGTTGATCTGTATTTCTCTCGGTCATAGGATAAAAAATACGCATGCAGATTCGGGTCACATCGCAAATTTATTACCTATATACATACGTCATCATCATCTCCCTAGCGTTATTCCGTTTTTCACAGGGTCCGCTTATCTAACCTGAAGATTTGACAGGTCCGGTTTTTTACACTAGCGACTGCCTGTCTGACCTTCCAACCCGCGAAGCGAAAACCAGCTCAGTACAGGTAAGGTCACATACCTCCGAAAATTGCATATGTTTTCTTTCACCGCTGAGCACGTGATAATCATTTAATGATTTAAATCATAAATCAAAAATTTCATCATCATATTTTTTATGATCTGAACATGAATTTGAAAAAATATTCGACAATCATTGGTTTACCTGTGCTGGATTCGAACCAGCGACCGTAAAGAGAGAGGCAAGCGTCGTATCAACTGAGCTACCACGGCTCTGCTTCTTCTTGTGTAAATACCTACATAAGTATTTGCATTAAAATAAGATACAGTTCGCAACCAAGGTTATTAGAAACGTGGTGGTTTCGGCAAAAACATGGCGTATCCGCCCTGATGTGGCGCTAAATCCCAAAGCTTATTAAAATCCGACGCAAAAAGTTGCCTGCACCGACATCTCACATGAACAGACCAGACAGAGCTAATCTGTTATCTCGAAACATATTCCCTCGGATATTAGTGGTAGACACGATAAAGGGTATGATAAAATGAATAAAAGTTTTATCAGGCAAGATAAAATTGTGAATAAGTTTTTATGTAGCATTGGGACATTTTCACAGTCTATGATAGGTGTTAGCGCTTTTGTATACTTAGTTCTCACACTCCACATGATTGGAGTGTAATATATATATATATATTTTTTGCGATATCTCTGAGTTACTAAAAATCTACGGCTTCTTAGAGCGAGTCAAGCGTTTTTCCATTAGCGTCAATATGGTGGGACCTCGGTTTGATGTATATCTTTTGAATGATAAAAATACTAAATTATTTTTAGGTACCAACACTAAGCAGTTGGTTCCGCCATTTTGAAGCTAATGTGCTTCCTACCATGGCTCACAAAACAAAATATCAAAAATCAAAGCGAAATTCCTGTAACTCCACATTTATGAGTGAGATTATATTACTTTGAATTTCCTGGGATGCACTATATATTTCAAATTGATAAACGTAAGCCAACATGAATATCGGTTTCCAATCATGTGTACAAATAAATAAAATTGAAGTGTCTGTGGTTTAAAAAATCATACCAATATTGAAGCGGGGTATTCGTACAAGTCTTATTGAAAACATGTTCGCGTTTGACTACAGACTTATCTTGGTGACGATAAGGCCAGGCGCGCACTACAACGTATTACAGTGTGGCATTATGTCGCTGCTCTTTTCTGCCGCGCGGCGAAAAACTCGTAGTGCGCGCGTGGCCTAAGACCTCTTGGAACACATTTTATTTGGCGTCTTCCTAGACTGTGACCATCTGTAAATTATCTGTCTGAAAGCGATAAGAATGCTTTGATATTTCCATGGTATAAGAAAACCAGATATGCTCAAAAGTGACAGCTAACATTTTAAGGTTAGTCCAACTGACGTCATCCCGCTGCTGATGGTTTTGGTTTTCCCCGAAGGGTAAGGCAAAGGGAACTATGCCCATACAGCCATGTCTGACGTATTTTTTTTCTTGATGATTAATGAAATGATGAAAGGTGATGATGATGAAACCTAAGCCCCCACCCTCGGAGTAGACTCCTACTCCGAACCCCAAACGAATTAACTCAAAAGTCCGCATAAACTTTTGAGTTATGAAGCGGCTTCCCGGCACGAAGCGAAAATAGGCAGATACACTTTGTTCATTGAATACTCCAATATAATAACACTCGCGAATGTCTTCCGACTAACTTAATGCGATCATTAACCACAAAACACCACTTCGTATTAATTATTTAGATTACTCAATGAAGAAAGCAACTGTCCCGTTCCCGTTTCCCGCTGAAAAGCTCATCCCGCTGCGTTGCTATTTCATAAAAAATAAATTAACGACGACCAATGTTTTTAGTAAACTTACAGTTTTAATGATTTGCAACAGTGATAAGTAATAGTATTTAAATACATTAGTCAGTAATTCACTTAATTTTCAATAATAAAATTTGGGGATACCAATTTAATGGTAACACTTACGTCATCAATGGGCTAGCAAAGGTGGCTTGTTATAGGATTGAGCATAACTGGTTTTCTCATACCATGAGCATTTCCTTAATTCAGTTTCCTCTCTTTATATATACCTATCATCCTTTCTTGCTTGTTTTTAGTGGACTGCGGGTTGGTGGAGATATTTTTACGGCTAATAACTGGGACCAACGGAACGTAACGTGCCCTCAAGTGCTCTGAAGCACGGAATAATTTTATTTTTCGAACAGTCAGGTGATTTAAACCTGTAATGTCCTTACTAATCAAAGAACAATCTTAAAGTAATTTCGACAACGCCCCCATCAGGAATCGAATGCGGATCTTCATATAGTGAACCTAACGCTCTAACCCCTAGACCACGGATGATGCTGACAAAAATAAACCAAAGTAAAATCAGTCGGTCGATATTACTATGTATCTACTTACTTTTGCTAGGATGATATCTGAATAATCATTAGTACCATATCACTGACGATTTGAGTCTTAAATGAGGCTTCATGAAGCCATTCTGAGGGTTCTCGCTTACAACCTTATCCATATATAGCATAGAAAAGTGAATAGATATTTACTAGATAAACATAGTATTTTATAATTGTAATGTTTGTTGAACAGACTCCAGGCCCTACTTACCAATTAGAGATAAGTTTAATAATTAATATTATTATCATAATTATCATCTAAAACTTATTTCATAAGAAGGACTAAAAAGTCTCAAAACAATTATTTTCAAGATTAGAGATAAAAGTTTCCAAAATGCAGGATTGTATATTTTACAATAAACAAACTAACAATATTTACAAATAAAAAAATAAAAACAAAATAAAACAATATACAATAAACTATTCAAAATGGTGTTATAATATGACCCGAACGAATTTCTCTGGATAGACTTGCCATGTTCAATCTGCTCATGCATTGAATCAATTTTAAATTTAACAAACTCCACCATAATGGATTGTTCTATGTGAAAAATGTTAAAAGCTGGCGTTTTCGGGCATATTTCAGTGGAGCGTGCGCTTCTGCCTGTTTTATATCGTCTTCGTCATTAAACTCAGCCACCCCAGAGCCGTTTCATTTCCAACTTTGGGAGCAATTACCAAAGTAGTTGCAAAGTTTCACATCGACCCCTTTCGAGATTTTCATTTGGAAGAATGAATTTCCAAATTACAAATGGGCGGTTTAATATTTCGCAATAAATTTTCCTTTTGCGGTTTTATGAATCTTTAATACTTGTTTCAATTGAGTTATTAGTTTAAATATTGCGTGCAGGTTTGGCAGCGTTGTGACTTTGTTATTTTTAAGTACGCCGTTCATTTATATTATTTGTCGATTGTAAACGCCTCACACGCGGTGCTCGTGAAATTCATGTCAACTTCAGAAAACGGCAAAATATAGTATACATATTGTATAATACATATTATACATTGCATTACTGTTTGCATTTTCAGAGGTATGTGACCTAACCTGTATTGTGCTGGTTTTCCTTTCGCGGGTTAGAAGGTCAGACAGGCAGTCGCTTCTTTAAAAAACTGGATCTGTCAAATCTTCAGGTTAGGTAAGCGGACCCTGTGAAAAACGGGATAATGCTAGGGGGATCATCATACTACTGTTTAATACATATTCCAAAACATTGTAACCACTAGGTAATCTAAATTAGGTAAACATTATGGTATGGAATACGATGTTCGTGCGTCACCCAACAGGGTCCACATAATATCAGCGTCGTGGTTCACGCCGCGACTTGTGCTGAGTGAGGCCCTTTTATTTCAGGACGTCCACCACTACCTTATGGTCATTTCGACAAACATCCGTCTTGCTTTTTTGTAATTGTTTTAGTGGAAATTTGATATGATATTGTTGTCTTTTTTTTTGTGTGTGGCGTCCTTTTATAATAAACTTTTTCTATTCTATTATATTCTATTCTAACAGGTGAATATGGAGCACTAGATTTTCTATTTTAGTTACACCTGTCAAGTTATGTCAACAGTCAAAATTATGTTAACATTAAGCTGTAATGCAAGTAATCCTTCTCCATCCTCTTCTCTCGTGTGCGTTGTAAGATCAATAATATATTTTATTCACCCTCGTGTCTAATTTCTTATGTGGTCTCCATTTGGTTAGGAAATTACAGGCTGATCACCCGAATGTCCGAAAGTAAGACGATCCGTGCTTCGAAAGGTACATTAACTCGTTGGTCCCGGTTACTACTTATTGATGTAAGTAAGTAGTCGTTACATGAGCCACGTCAGGGACCCTTTGCGGCTCAATAATAACCCTGACACCAAGGTTCGTGATGTTGGTAATACACCTCGTAACTAACACGATAGCAGAAGACCCTAGTGTCAAGATCACTATTCAACCATCAAAAGACACTGCCATGGCTCACTACATACTTAATAAAGCACATTGTAGCCGTTACTAACTGCTTAACGTACCTTTCGAAACACTGATCATCTTACTTTCGAACAAACAAATGATCAGTGTGCAATGTCCTCTCAAAGTGATATTTGTGATATATCCCCCTGAGATCCGAACCCTGCTACCCTGCTGCTGCATGTAATGCTGCAAAAGAATAATATTAGGAATATACTTCTGTTGTTAATTAGTAATTGTATTTATGTTGTGCTTGTGTGCAATAAAATCTTTGTAAGTACTTTATGTTATGAACGTTGTAATAATAGCATCATTAACTTCAATGCGAATTCGCGGTATTTGCTTTCAAATATCGCGCCGCTTACGAACACGATTTCTGAAACAGAATGGAATATTCTAACAATTTTGGGTGAACCATTCGCGTTTGACGGCGTGTATCGTAATTTGGCGCGTGTCTCTAAGCAACGCTCGTATCATATTAATAAGCTGAAGTTTAACAATATTGGCATACCTTAGTGGGTTGTCTGTTTAAGGCAACTTCCACATATTAAGGAATCGCGTCACCGCAGCGATCGACTGCGCAAACACACACTCTGGAAAGTTTGTGCGCGCGCGGTTTCGGTGAAATGTGACTTGATTCAGTTTTCAAAGAAATTGTGTTCATTCATATTATTATGTGCGTTTAGACCAACATTCGTTTTTAATATCAAAAACAGCTTAGCTGTTGTTAGAATCCAACTTGCAGCCACATTTATAACAAAAAAAACGCATAAAAAGTTTACATGTCATCTTAAATTTGAATACACTGGAGTCTTTAAAATTAAAACTAACTTATTTAATAGTAAGTAAGCAACTTACTGGTAATCTTTCGTGTGGTATGGGATCAATAACCAACGTCACCAACCCTGACCTTCATCAATTACCTCTAAGGACCTTCATAAACGGAAAATAATCAAAATTAGGTCTTAAAAATGAGTTTTGTGTCCAACCGTCATACATTTTTTATGAGAGGAATTTCCAGTATCCACCAATCCAATCGAACGATGACCTTCTAACGACGTTACCCCGCAATCGTCTCGGGACACAAGTTTCTAAGCCTTCAGTAATGCAATAAATGGTTCGACAAGATTACTCGAAAGCTATGTCCTTTGAATACTTGATATCCAAAATGTTATTAACCGAATTTCAGGTACCTAAGTAATTTACATAAGTTAAGTTTATCGACGACATCCATACTGTTTACGAAACATTAATAGCGTTGGTTATGTGTAACGTTGAAATTGTAAGTAAATGTGAAAAATACTGCATTGCTCTTATAATATATTAGCTAAGTAGACAGACATTTCCTTCTCAACATTAAGACCCTATCATTACAAATATTTTAACATTATGTAAGTACTAAGAAAAATATAAATATGTAAAAGTCAATAGCTTTGAAAGCCTCTCGTATAAAAAGAACAAATGAAAACATAATATTCTTTGTAATATAAAAATATAAAAGCGCTGCGATTAAAAATGCTATAATTTAACTTTATTAATGTAGGCGATACTGGGAGATGTTCTAAAGTTAGTATTAGCATTGTAAGATCTAAGATCTTACAAAAGCCGTGAAGGTTGACTGGGTTAAAGCAAAAAGGCGAGCTTGTCTCATTTTGTGAACGTATCTGTCAGTTAAATGGGCACGTAAATGTAATAAGAACATCTACCTTGTTAGTCTGATGTACACAAAAGCTGACACGAGGATTTCTGTTTTTAGCGGTTGTTGGAAAACGCTTTGTTGTGTGCGTTTTTTTGCCAGGCAGTGTCGTTTCCTTTGAGTGCCATGATAATAGGGGGAAACACACAGACTCACGATAGAAAAATAAGAAGGGGGAGTCGCTGGAATCAAAGATATTTATTATGTAAAATTTCAATTATTAAAAATAAATAAGTAAGATTTTCTTTTTTATGGGCTTTACCATAGTATCTCGCTCCCAAAGAACAATTCTTTTTTACACAATTTTTTTTGACGCAGCATAATAGATTTTTAACTTCGTTTTCAATTTATGCAAATTTTTCTTTTGCTCTTGGGCATTGTTGACAAGAGTGGAAACGGAAAGGCTGACCGGGGCTCACAGAGCCAGTGGTAATTCGAATCTCGGAGCGTGACGAGCTAGCAACAATGGTACAGAAATTAATATTCAGCTACATGACTAAAGATGGTACAAAGGAAATAATTGTGTAAATTACTATGGCCAGGGCAAACAAGAGCTTATATTGTTATTGCAGCTATGGTACAAGTCACACGGTTCACATTATATCCTCTCTGTGGTCACGTTGCGTTATGCATACATAGTAGCTCGTATGCATATTATGTTCCCAATTCTGGTTAGCATTTGCTTTGTAGCTGAAATTATAAACATCGTCTTCAACTGTAAAGATTGCACGGAGATGTCTTTAATGGTAGAGTCACGAATCTCAATTACGTTCTTAACCGGTAAAGGAGGTGACTTGATGGGTAAATGTTGATGTCGTGGCCAGATCATAGAATTGACCATTTCATGAAATGGTCGATCATTTCATGAAATGGTCGTATTTCATGAAATGGCCAACTTCAACTGACCATATCGTTTAGACGTCAGCGTTTAATGATATTTCCATCCACGTTTGGCCATATCATTAATGTAGGGTGTCCATGATAAGTGGTGTAATAAAAACGCGAAATAAGGTAGGAAATAATGTATTACTCTAGTACAAAGTACAAAAATGTTTAAAAGTCAAATAAAAATTAAAAAGTCATTTTCGATTAACGAAGTGTTGATGTAGTTGACATATACGCCGTAACTGCATCTCGCTTTGAAGTCGTCGTCATATTTTTTGACACTATTTCATGCCATTGGTCATCATTCAGTATACTTTTCTTGTGTAAGATAAACATACTGGCGGCGTAGGGGTGGCCCAAGGGCCACCCCCGCCGCACCCTAACCTACCGTTATGCCTTGTAAAAATTATAAAAAAAAGGATTATGATAATTTAAATTATGACAAAAACATTTATGCGTTTTAATAGAATCCCGTTTCAAGTAGTTAATGCCATCTGCGGCAAATCTACAATAAGTCACGTCAAAAAAAGAAACTTTACGGACAGTAGGATCGTCTATATTTTTCTTTTTTAAAATTAATATCTCTTCATTCGCAGTTTTAATTATATCACATTTTGAAATCCAATAATAGTCCATTGATTTACGTAGCGTGGTCACTCGACCTTCATTATTTGCCATATAACCTAAAAATAAAAATAAAGTTGCTGTCTACTGTTAATACGAGTTTTTCTTTTCACCTTAGTGTCAAAACATTGCTTCACTGCACTTTTATCTTGTATTTGCTCATTATTATTCGTATTATTCGCGTTCACACAAGAATAATTATTGTCCGCCGCCATTATGCAAAACATAAACAAAGCGACACCAGCGCCACTACCGGTGGATAATGTTACTATTTTACGATATGATCGCTAACGTTTGGCCATATCATGAAGTAATCATGCATTTAGTTGGTCATATCGTTAAACGTTTTGTGTTCATTGATCTGGCCAAACCACATCATGATGTGGCCAACGAATGTTGTTCTATTTCATGAAATACGACCATTTCATGAAATGGTCGATCATTTCATGAAATGATCAATTCTATGATATGGCCACGATATTGATACTAAGTCGTAAGAAAAAATATTTAACTTAACATAATATAACATAAAGTGGTAGCCCAGTTAGAAGAACGCTTGACGCTCACTGAAGGTCGCAGGTTCAAATCCAGCACGGGCCTAAACCTATGATTTTCAACAATTGATGTTTATATTACAAATAATTATCACGTGCTCAGCGGGGAATTGAAACATCTAACCTAACCTGTATTGGGCTGGTTGTCCCTTCGCGGGTGAGAAGATCAACATAAATAGCCTATATTTGTTCCACTGCTGGGCACAGGTCTCCCTTCTAACAACCAGAAGGGATACGGAGCATACCTCCACTGCGGTTTCTTAGAGGTGTTTTTACGGCTAATAGCTGGAGCCATGAGAGATTCGGAAACTCGGATTGGGATTGTTTCGGTGTTTCGGTTTCTGATGGAAACATTGTAGAATTCACTTTGTGAGACTGTCCTTTGTTTGGTATGGACTAGCTTACATAACAGGAAATAGGAGCCTCTCGTACACTACATTTAGTCATCAGCAGGTTCGGTTGACCACCGAGCCACAACTCATCAGACTGCGCCGCTAGTACATACGTAGTCGCTATAAAGCTGTAAAGTAAAATAAAACCTACATTTAGTAGCCTGCCTAACTGCCGCAAGGACCAATTTCCTTTCACGGTAAACATTGGTTTGTTTACTGTGTTCATTTGTGTGAAAGAGAACGCTACAGAGAGCCTCGTCAAAACTATTTTCGCTTTCGTTTTACTGTATGGAGTAGTCTGATAAATGTTTAATATTGGCATTTGCTTACGTGATATTTAGTTACTTACTAACTTGTACTTTAGTTACTGGCTTGACTATGTCATCAGAGGTAAATATATTTGTTAGAGTACGAATATTATACTCTGATCCCAAGGTAACAGTGACCTTTGTGGAGGACGCATAGCGCCAGTTAAACAATGGCTCACTGTCACGGATTACTTTTATTGGATGTTCTCTGTACGGAGTTCGACACAAGAATGGTACAACTCGTGCGGCTCGCCGTCTTATAAGGGTTGTCCCCACTACCGTACCTTGCACGTGTGTCGTAAACAAGTGCAGGTGTTGTTTGTTTGCTAGCCGCACGTGTTGTTTACAGTTAACATAATATTTAGATTTTCAATATTTCGCTGTCGCGCTATCATATTTTATATTCTGTAATGGACACATATTTACAAAAAAAAAACAGCAATAGTCCCGTTCGGAGAACGCGTTATTTACATCGTAAATGAAACTACGGAATTCGACTTTACGAGTTTGAATTCATGTTTGGATCATAAACAATTGACATAACGTGCGTTCCAGGATTTGTGCCCGGTTAATGGAAACAAGCTCGCCCCCTACGAGTACATGGAACTTCAACATAGCTGGCGAGGAGTGGGTGTTTTGTTAATATTATACACCTCTGCCTTTTATATATATTTCTTTGGGGATTTAGGGGGCGTGCCAAAATGTGGTCTGCTGGTGGTTACTGTTTGATTCCTAAATATATTTTCGACCTTGGTATGGTTCTTATGTTCTCTATCCGGCCTCCTGAAGGGGTGTACTTTACACTATATATAAATATTGATAGGCTAATCATCATCATCATCACCAGCCCATTTACGTCCCCACTGCTGGGGCACGGGCCTTCCCTATGGATGGATAGGGAGATCGGGCCTTAAACCACCACGCGGGCCCAGTGCGGATTGGTGGTTATTAACGACTGCTAATGCAGCCGGGACCAACGGCTTAACGTGCCTTCCGAAGCAAATGATAGGCTAATAAGGAAGGAAAAATAGTGAGTGAGTTTAAGTGATCCCTAGGAGCAAGCAGAGCTAACACAGCCAAAAGATTTGTATTTAAAATTATAAAAATTTTCGTGTGTTGATGAAAACATGTTAAACTCTATATATTTAACTAGCCTTTGCCCGCGACTTCGTCCGCGTTGAAAGTTTTTTCCCGCTAATTCCCGTTCCCGTGCCAATTTCGCGAATTCCTTTCTTAGTGCACCTCTACGGTACCTAAGCTACGTCCCTTCCAAATTTCAAGTGCCTACGTTTAGCCGTTTAGACTGTGCGTTGATATGTCAGTCAGTCAGTTTCTCCTTTTATATATTTAGATGCTAGTTTCCCAGCTCTTTGTTAAAGGTCGCACGTCGAAAAGTTTACTTTATATAATTTATTTTCTTTTTATTCCAAAATATGCACTAAATTATCCGAAGTCAATTACCATACCGCTTCTGTGCTTCCCGCTTTTTATTAATTTAAATAATGGATGCGGTTGATTAAATATTATCATAGGTTATTATAGTTAATAATAGAAGATACTAACTAACTATAGATATTAACTTATATTGATAACCAATATTCAATTCGTTCCTATGCCCGGGAGGCAATATCTTTGAAAAATGTTATTTTAGGACGATAGGCAACTCCACAAATTGAATTGTTTCGTATGACGCACGCTTTTAGTGATGTTATTGTACGTATATACGATAAGTAGTCGTGGCTTATTGCATTTACATGTAAGAATATAAAGAATATAAAAATAACATTACACTACTTGATTAGTGACGATGCCCTGAGCCGAGATTCGCGCCCAACTGGGCACCCTCAGGCATGTTGTCTTAAACGTTGTACCGGGTGAGAGCCTTCAGCGCTCCCCATTTGTCCGGCCAAGTAGTTAATGCCATCTGCGGCAAATCTACAAAAAAAGCTACTTGATTAGCGATGAATGGAAAACTCACAGTGTTAATTGTTTCATTACTTGGGCTTGTAATAGAAAGCCGATCTTTCTATTTAAAGTATGATGATTTCAGAATAGCTCTTTTGATAGACTACAAACTACGAAATAAAGGTGTAATTGTGTTTGCACTATGGTATCTGTTTTGTATGGTTAAAAATTTGCTTAAAATCACATTATTACTCTACTAATCTCTGTACATGAAAGTGCGAAAAACACAAAACACCAACAACATGACTATAACTAGTAAAACGTATAAAATATAATAATACGTATAGATGATACTTCTATAAAAAAAGACGAGTTATCATGAACAACACCCTATTTATATTCTCTTCTGGGTGTCTATAATGTAGACAATTCGTCTGAGTTGCTAAGGAAAATATTAATCCTCTGTAAGATGAAGAACTTCATTTCCTATTACATTAAAAAATGGAATATTACAATTGAAAACCGTGGCAAGCGCGAAATGTAAGTTCATTATAAAGGTCTCAACTATTTGCAGGGGCGATTAATATTCTGTGATACACACAGACGGTGAATATGTGCAACATACTTAATAAGAATTAACAAAAAAATACAATATATGTAATTAAATGCGTGTATGAAACAATTATTGGTGAATGTGGAGGAAGCAAGAGAAGTGTGTCAGAATCGTCGGTGAGTTTATATAACGTATGTGTATAAGTATATGTTTGTTATATATGTGTGAGTATGTATTGTGTATCAAATTAGATCTTCTTCTTCTATCGTGTGGGTTGTGAGGTGAATTACCAATCTCATCAACCCTGGTGTCAGAGTTACTATTGAGCCGCCAAAGGCCCCTGACATGACTCATATGACGACTACGTACTTACATCAGTAAGTAGTAACCGGGACCAACGGGTTAACGTGCCTTCCGAAGCACGGATCGTCTTACTTTCGGACAATCAGGTGATCAGCCTGTAATGTCCTAACCAAACTAGGGACCACAAAGTAATTTTTGTGATATGTCCCCGCCGGGAATCGAACCCAGAACCTCCGGATCGTGAGCCCAACGCTCAACCACTAGACCACGGAGGCCGTTCATCAAATTAGATTAAAAGATAATACAGTACAGAAAAGGTAATTTTTCAAGAACAAACAGGGACAGATTGTCGTGTTATAAATGAAAGACACTTTTATTAAATAACAATAATATATTCTCAAAATATATCCCAATGGGGTAGTAAAAGGTACATCCATCGCAAGATGAACTAAATACCTATATCTCACCGAGCTTTCTTTAAAACCACACACACATACACACTTTTGTTATACCTAATAAACGATTTCGTTCTTTCTACTTGACGCGGTAAGTGAGGTTCACGCTGATGAAGTAGTTGACAACAGTTACTTAGTTACCAAAAACAGCAACTTGCTATACATTACTTACATTTTGTCATTATCATCGAAAAGTGGTAATCAAACCACATACTTTTTGTTTGTTCTAGTCAAATAATTACATACTTAAACACACACACTACACACTTACACTATAACATGTAATTAGATGAAACACAAAAACCTGACTATAATTACTATTTGAATATTTGAAAGTCAAAGAATTTAATAATGAAATAACTTTGTAGTTTATTAACAAAGACAATAGTCGCATTATACTTTATAGTGTGACTCATCCATATGCTAACTAACTACTACACTTTACCTATTTATTTGAGTACTTATCGTTTCTCAACTTTTATGATATTACTGGATGATTTAAGTATAAAAATATCAGTGCTTTCTAGATAGTACCTACCTATTGCTTATTTTTTTATTATTGATTTTTTATTGTGCGTGCGGAGCTCAATCCACTTCATTACAACGTTGCATACTGTCAAGACAACACTTTTTTTGTAGCCAATTATTCTAGTTCTATGTGTGAGAACCTTTAACTGGTTCTGAAGTTGTTATTCCAGTCTATAATTTGTTTTTGATGACTGTTGGTTCTCCTAGAATTAAAAAATAAATAAATTAAATAGTAGGCACTTAATTTATTTATCAGTCTGGTTTAATAATTGTTTTGAGGTTATTCAGTATAGCATATAAAGTACTAAATATATAGCTATTTGAATTTGAAAACAACTAAAACGAACTATTTAAAAATATTTTTTATTACTATTTACTTATTTTACTATTTATAAATGTGCTATTTATAGCTAAGTTCGCAGTTTTACACAGCAGTGTGTCACACCACGGCCGCGGTTGCCGCCCGACCGTTGTCACTGCTAATTTGCACACAATTGTTCATCCCAGAGAAAAGTAAGGAAGAAGAAGAGAAATAATCCAGCTGAACCTACCTCGCTAATTGGACCACAATCTGTATTATATAGCCCTCCACCTCACGGTACCATAGATCTTAATTTAAAGTTTTCATCAAATGGAAACTGACAAAAAAATATTGCTAGACGTGGCTATCCGGTTCCTTACTTTCGTTTCGTTATGATACAAAGCATCGTGGTGATAGACTACATAAATTAATATAATATAACGTTTGTGTGACACAAAGTAAGTATTTATTCATTTTATGAATGGTTATACTTAAAACATAACCAATTTATTTTAGTCATACATTCATCAGCCTATTGAAATCGTAACCCTAACTTATACTAACTATATTTATAGCATTATAGCTTGTTTCAAAATAAGAGCAATTATAGAATATACTTTTACATTTCCCTTTTATCTGAATCTCCAAATAAATTAGGGCACTTAATTTAATTTGCAGACCGTCTCTTTTGTCGGTTATGGAAATATGAGTCCCGGGTTCAAATCTCAGAGGTACAACAAATTAGGAAAATTTACCGTCAAGGTTCATCTTGTCTGGTGAAACTGAATTCTGGTTACGAACGCTACATAAAAAAATAATAAATGAAAAATGAGGTTTATTATCCCGTGGCAGTTTCCTGGAAGAAGTTGGTTCATGGCCCATTTCTTTTTTTTTTTCTATAAATCTACAGACAAGCGATAATGGGCAAAAATAGCGATAAACCCTTTTAATCTTATTTCATAAGTAAAACATTTCAAATGAATTGAGAAAACAGCACGTCTTATAGCCTCGAACAAACAACCTTTGGTATATTCATGTCAGTAATACAGATAGATACCTATTTAAGAAAAGATATATAACTAATTATATTTTAATAGCTATTTGACTTGAGTTATTATATTGATTATCAAATTACTAGTTCGCTGTATTCATTTACTTACTGGAACTATTTTAGTTGTTGCCCAATTATTTTCATTTTCTAGAATGTTGGTTTTCGTTTAACAGACGATCTTTGTAATTAATGGAATATCAAATTTGTAGAAATAATTCCTTATTCAAGTTAGCAATAATAATTTATCTAATTTTGTGTTGTTACCATCCTGGAGCGTCCAGAAATAACCAAATAATGGTATAAATAATAATAATAATGGTGATGGTAGTACCTAATAATGGTATGGTAATGATATGGATAAGGTGGCAGTGGCAGTGACAGATTGTACTGTATCTTTCATCCATGTGTGTAAAACTTATTTTGTATGTTATGTGCAATAAAGTACATTTGTATTTTGTAAATGGCATAAAGTAGTACTTAAATACTACGTAAGTTTGGTCCGTTACTACTGAACTACTGAATGGATTTGCGCGCGGTTTAGAATACAGTTATAATCGGTATTCCGCTAAAAGTAAAATACTTAGGGCAAAAATTTTACCTGGGCGAAGCAAGGTCAAGTTCCTAGCAGATGTTACAAGTAAGTAAGTATATAACTTCTCTATATAGTGAAAACCTAGTAATCGCCTTTTGAAATAAATTATTTTCGGATGTGATTTAATCGAGGTACATTGTAGTGTCTATTCTACCGGAATTGAAGTTAAGTGAAAGAAATCGATTTCAATAAAAAAAAATCAAACATTATTTATTCGAACAACATAAGATCAATAAGTTTCCGGATATGATTATCCTGAATGTGATTTTTCAGAAAGGCTCTTACGAGGTTAACACTATGATGTGATCCAGCCGATTTCGGCTACTGTGACTGCTTCTACTCCGACGTTCATGTGCTTGCATGTGGCTTACTTATATGACCAATGTTGTTGGGACTGATCCTTTGTTTATCGATGCCGGTGCGAAGGTATTGTTAATATTCTGTGGTCATTGTTGTCTTATATTTTAATTGATTTTAATTGTTTTATCTGATTCTATTTTATTTTATTTATTATTTTAAGTTATTTGAATGAATGTTTTATTATGTAAATTATGGATCATTGTTATCTGAAATAAAGAAATTTTTAATTTAATTTGTAGTAACTCTTCAATAGTAAGAACACCGGCTGCTTTTCTTTTGATTCTTCTTTTTTTGTTGTACTCTGATTTTATCTACCTAAAGGTTACGTAATAAAGGTCTTTTTATATAACTTTTGCGCTTTTTTTACTGCCGGGAACATTTCCAAAGTGGAAACATTATCGGAAACGGCACATATGTGATTGCAATGCTTCTAACACATGTAGAAACAATAGCAGATTCTCACAAAACTGCAATCGGTTCCGGCAACTTATCCATAAATAGTAACCCTTATACCAGACTTGTCAAGGTCAATAATATAGTTGGTTTCACGACCCAAACGAAAGAAAAGAAGTCTTCGGAAAATATTATATCCAAAGTAAGACAGATTCAGTGAAGACTTTCTGTCATTATTTCACACATTCCTACAAAGTCCCGTCAAAATGCTCACTGCGTTTGGGGCGTATAACTTGTAGTAATTTTAGCCTAAAATTTAACCGTGAATTCAATGCTCGTCGATGTATAGTGCTCGGGGCTAGCGAGCGAGTGCTAGGAAATATTGAAACTATAATACAGTTAGGTATGTTGATCAAAACACGGTATTGGGATGTAGGAGGATATCAGGTATACTAACAAACATCTATAACTTACGGTGTAAACGTAAGGTCAAAATCATGTAGATTATACATAAAGATAAGATAAAGATAAAGATTTTTATTGTGTATAAATTTAAACACATTTTAACATACATACACAAGATCGCGACTATTACCCGTTGGGGTAGGCAGACACTGCGGAATTTTACTTACTCCATTCCTTTCACACCACTTTCATACCTAGATCCTAGATTTTGCTTTCACATGTAGAAAAAAAACTATAAAAGAACATTTGTATAACAGTGGAAATTCATCCCTGATATATAGATAAGTATTTTTTGCTAATTAGCAATAAGGAATAATTCTGTTTAATATCTAACTCATGGTCGCCACTCATTTATTCCAAATTAAGATCTAAGCTCTTGTCAATGGAGAACTTTTACAGAACACACGCTATTCCAACACACTACTACCCCCGTATGCGCGAATGTCTGTAGGCCCGCGGGTGTAATGTCAAACGGGAGAAAATTTCAAATAAATATGTCACCCAAGTCAATGTAAAGAGACGCTGTAATCGTGGATGCTATACAAACACTGATTATTGAAATCTATACCTACATAGTTACAATAAATCGATTCCATGTGTACACAGCACTTTGCCGGCAGTCTCAAAGGTCGATCAAAATCTAGTTAGAAAAGAATGCATATTGTACATTATCTCAAACTAATTTACTTTGTAGTCCCCCCCCCCCCCTAACCCCCTTCCCCTACCCCCCCCCCCTTTCCCCGAACACACACATATCCCTAGCTAAGAGTAGGTACATACCTACCTAGGTGGCAGTCACTACCTACTATTATTCATCAAACACATAGTTACTTAAGTTGAGCAACCTTTACTTAGACTCCATACCGTAGACATGACATTATTGACGGGTAATTCTATAGATATTGACAAAAACCGATAAGAGACATCGTCTGTTGGGTTCTAAATGACCAAACACTGAATGTCTTAGTTGAATCTACCTTAATAGTAAGATAAGAATTAAGGTAAGCGGACCCCGGAATAAAAGGGATAAACGCTAAGACTAGCGAAGACCGTATAGTGCAATTCACCAGCTTATCGACAGTAAGACGGGCATAGTTAGTACCAGATAAAGAGTAATATATTACACAGCAATTTAATATTTTTTTTTGGCAGCTAGTTTTAAAACCCATCTACGTGTCTATTTATTTTGAATAGCAAAGAAAAGTTACGAGTAACATCCACTTGATCTTCTTCTATCGTGTGAGTTGTGAGGTAGACGACCAACCTCAATTACCGCGGTCAAGGTTGTTATAGAGCCGCTAATGGCCCCTGATGTAGCTTATGTAACGACTAGGTACGTACTTACACTAGTAAGTAAATATCAATGGCATAACGCGCCTTCTGAAGCACGGTTTATCTTACTTTCAGACAATTAGATGATCAGCCTGCAATATCCTAACCAAACTAGGGATCACAAAATGTTTTTTGTGATATAACCCTGCTGGGATACGAACCCAGGACCTCTGGATCGTGAGCCAAACGCTCAACTACTGGACCACGAAAGCCGTTAATCACTTGATGAAATCTTCACATACCCCTCAGACACCTGGCAATTCTAAAATCAAAATCCAAACAACAAAATGCGTTATAGCGTAAACGAGCCGTAGTAATTATCAGTGAAATACAATTTCGTAGCAATTAACACAATTCAAGTTGGGCGATGAAAGAGATCGCGTGTAGCAGCGTAGATAGTAGTTTGGAGTAATTACGATTGTTGTGAGGCCCGACAATCACTTAGAAGCGCCTTATCTAAGGCCTACTTAACGCGGGACTCGGCTATTAAGTCATAAATCGTGCGCCAGTCACGCAAACCTGACGATTTGGCCGTAACCGAGTTATCTGCGCCTCGGCATCTAATTAACAAAATATTTTCTCCACATAAACAGTAACAGATTGATGTGCGCGAGTGAGGAAGATAGATTGCACACATTTTAAGGTTGAAAATTGTTCTATTAATATAAGTAGGCATAGATACCTACGTATTACTTCTAATAGAAAACTGCACTCATTTAGTAAAAGCCAAGGTGTTACGTTACGATGTTGATTATATAAGTACAGTCATGAGCAATACAATGTACCCACTTTAGGACTCTGTCGCACTAACATATTTGACATTTAGTGAGACTTACAGTTCAATTTGTCAAAAAAGTTAATGTGACATGGTACCAAAGTGTATACATATTAATGCTCGTGACCGTACCATGTAGGGACAGAGAAATGATTTTTACGCTGTCGGTTTTTGCGACATGGGGGATAAAAGTGGCTGAACGCGTTCTGCTATCTATTTGCATCCAGCCCGGCATAGAATCAAAGCTATTCACTACGACATAAATGGTAAACTGTATATCCCAATAGATTATTGCTCAATCGCACTCCATCAGGCGGCTAATTCGGAACTAACGCGTTCCCAACGGGTGTATCGACTTTGGACACTCCATTTAACAGGCGGACAGTCAGTTTGACACATGACAGCGTGCGCTTGTCCCATGACGCGGACTCTAATAAATGTAGGTATATGTAGGGTGCCATAGCTTCGTGGAACAAATCGTCTGCACACACATATGCACCCTCCACCCACTCACATACTGATTTCATACTCCGGCTTCTCCATACAAAAATCTCATTCTTAACGTGGGTTGTCTAACGCGTAAGTGCAGAGGTAGACTGTCCGCGCGCTCCCCTTAACTCTGTTAGCGTCTTACACCCCCCTTAGCATCAACTCCCTAGCATTATCCAATTTCTCACAGGGTCCGCTTACCTATCCTGAAGATTTGACAGATCCGGATTTTTACAAAAGCGACTGCCTGTCTGACCATCCAACCCGCGAAGGGAAAACCAGCCCAATACAGGTTAGGTTACATACTTCCGAAAATGCATGCTGAGCACGTTATAGTCATTTATGATCCAAACATGAATTCGAAACAAATTCATCAATCATTGGTTTAGGCCTGTGATAGATAGCGTCTTACGGCCATTTAAAACTAAAGTAAGGTTTTTTTTTATAGAGGGGGAGATGCCTTATGCATACCCAGTCGCACGAACGACTGGGTTATGTGCTTACTGCAGACACAGTGGTCCGCACCTTTGTTAGTTTACAATAGTTGTTAGTTTACTTAATTAATTGCTCCTAAATCTATTCCTTAATTCTATGCTCGTTTTTTTATATATTTTTTTTATTATTATTATTTTTTTTTCTTATTATAATATACTTAATCCTAGTTGTACTTATATATAGTTACAATTATTATTATTATCATTATTATTTTTTTCCTTATGTCTATTACATGCTGAGTTTACATTGTTTATGTCAGCTCCGCGAGACTCTCCCACGGGGCTGCCACTAGTGATTTGGATTGGGGGAAGGAGACGAAGATGAGGGTTGCTGTTCCAGGAATGCAATAATTGCATCCCGTACTCGCTCATCTCCGTTTTTGGTTGCCATTTTGATGTTGTAGTCCGCTATTTTGCTGTTGGTTGCCATCTCCGCACGAGTGATGAGACACGCTGTGGCGTCGTCTTGTGTGCGATCTGTGTAATATACACACGTGGTGGTGTGACGTGAGATGGCTACCACTGCATGGGGGACACTGGCTGTGATGTGTGATGGAGTTGCTGTGGTACGCACTATGTACACGGTGTTAAATGTGAGTCCCTGCGATTCGTGGACAGTCAGGGTGCGCGAGCCTTCGCTTGTTCCAAATCCCTGGCTGATAAGGAGAGCCTTTTCAGCCTGGGTGTGGACCAAGTAAAGGGTATTTTCCGACTTGGGAATCTTCGCACCAGTATATCCACGTAACGCTAGAGACCGGAGTGTGGGCTTGGCCGAATATATGCCCCCGTAGATCTCGCTGAGGGCATACGCTACGTCCAAGGGATTCCTGTACGTGCACAGTAACTCCTTTGTGATGTTGGTGACGGTGTTAGTTAGGTTAGGTTAGCAGGGGAGGCGACCTCTCGCTGCCAGCTGTGATCATGGCCATGGTTGGCAGCAAGAGAGCCTGGGACGCGATGGTCTCCTTCTGCGAGGACGTGGTGGCGCAGAAGGAGGCAGCGGAGCGGACAAGAGAGGACGACCCCCTCTCTGCTCCCATCCGACGCAGAAGAACTGGGCGGAGAAGGAGGGTATTTGCTCGCCAACTCTTGCCCGGTTAGCCCTTGGGCGACGGGAGCGGGGAAATCCCGTCGCTCAATCCATCAAGGGCTGTGGAGGCTGTGGCCTGCCGTGTGTTCCCGGCAGATCACATAATATCGGAGATCAGGATGGACTGTTTCTCCCATCCTGAACCCAGGGAGAGTCCGAATCGGACGGCGCCGACGGGTGCACGGAAGAGTGTGCCAACGTCCCCGAACACCCGCCAATCGGCGAACGGAGTGGAACACCGAGGAGTTTTAGTGAGTAGGAGTCTCACATAACCCAGTCGCTTTCCCCGGGCGGCTAGGTATCCATGATGGATTTCTCCTCGTAACAAAAAAGGGTAGGTTAGCAGGAGGTGAGGTTGGCGCGTGATATTAATTGGTGCGGGGCGGAGAGTTACCGTTCTACTCATAGTTACTTATTATTTATTCTGTGCTGATATGTTCTGATTAGGTTTATAGCTAAATGGTTATTATTATTATTCGCTGCGTCGTACAACTTGCGTCGTACAACTCGGGTGAAAGCTCGATGGACACCCCGTTTATCTGGGCAAGTAATGAATGTCATCCGTCACAAGTCTAAAATAAGTATAAGACAAGTGTAATAACACTAAGTACTTACTGAAATCAATTTTAAAATAAGCAAAATCAACTCTAAAACTCAAAACGAGATAAAATCCAGTTACCTTACGGATTTGTATTCATAACGGCTCCAAGCGAGTCAGTTCAACCCTGAAAATATGCGCTATGTAGGTATTTGCAGAATTGCACTACAGTAGAAAGTCATATTTCCAGCTAAGCGTAATTGCTGGATGTTGATAGTTGTAAACTAAAAGTTCATAATCTATCGCCATGTGTTTTGGGTACACCCAATTTGGTAAACATAAGTACTTCATACGGTTCATCAGTAACATTATGCTTTATAACAATACCGTGTGGACATATTTTTTTTGACGTGACTAGTTGTAGATTTGCCGCAGATGGCGTTAACTACTTGGCCGGACAAATGGGGAGCGCAGAGGGCTCTCACTCCCAAGTGTGGATAGTAACCTATCCGATGTTTCATAATTTGGTCTTACCCACCCTTATATTGATAACAGACCAGATATTATCTCTGTGTCATCGAAACAGCTAAATAAAACCTGTTCAAAATGATGTAACTTATTTAATTCCAATTTACTACGCTTCAATAGAAAATTACAATCTAAATTGATCAACAAAATTAACTGAATGTTAATTGAATATTTACCTATTTGCATTAAATAGGATTAAAACTGTATCAAAGCGCAAATTTCTAAACCAATTAATTCTGATTACAAATAAGTAAAGAACATTGAATTCATTACCAAGTTAATTATCAAGAACGAAGAATTCGCTCTCCATTTTTATAATGCAGGCCTGTAAGACCTTTCATTTGTTTTATTATTACTGAATTCATTACGTGGAAATAAGAATTTGGTATAATGAAAACCTCATTAAAACATTTAAATGTTAAGATAAATATGAGATCCGTAATGATCTCAAAACCGTGAAAAATCGATTGAAGTGTGAAAAAATAATGGTTCGTTTTCTCTGTTACCCCTGAAAATTTCTCTTATTTTAATGAAGTTCCTATTGCAATCACAGCCATAAACATCAATTTAGTATAATAGCCTAGTAATATATCAGAATTAAAATAAAATTTCCCCTCCAAACGTAAATCATTATTAGCTAGGTAAATAAAGATAAAAGACCAAAGTGTAAGCTGCTGGGAATTACAAGTTATGTTTTACAATAAAGACCTACACAGATGAACACAAGTACCTAAGCGCTTTGCGGAAATAAATGGTGAGTGTAACAGTAGTGTGGGATAAAAAATCCCAGTAGTTCTGTCAACGGAACCAGTGGGAGTAAAGAATGTAGTACACTATCGATAGTATATCGACAGACTCTAGATAGTTGACAAAAATAATATTAGGTAACGATAGTTCAAGTTTGTTCAATACTACGTATTGTCACAACAGCAATACTAAAGCTCAGTTTGTAGTTTGTCTGTTCGATAGGCTTATCAATAGAATGTTTCTTTTTAAATAAATTATATCGACTGTAAAACTGTCGATAGTTCGGCAACACTATGTCACAGATGCCTGGCAGGCTCCAGGTGGTCAACACATCCTGAAGATGCTCCGTTGAGGGGCGAAACACGCGGCGATATGTACCTCTGGTTGTGGTTTTGTGGTGTTGTGCACAAACAATAATACTACGTTCCTACGCGACACCCTCAGCCTTGCTCCAATACGAGCTTGGAGCGAGCTTGGTTTATCTCACCCCTCAAACCAAGGTGAAGGGGGGGACTTTAGTCTATTTAAGCAGTAAGCCTTTAAGGAGTAGGTAACGGTGCGCGCGCGGATTGCCTGTCTCTCTCGCACGTATTAGTACAAGCATTCTCTTACACTAAAATAAATTTTAAATATTCTGTACCTACGTACGTTTTATATAAAAATACATACATAACATGAAGAACAGAAACAAAAATTATACAAACAGACAATACAGCAGTGGATAGACGACAACTTGCCTCCGCACTTTTCGGGGGATAGGTTATCTCAACCCACCATTCCTCGTACCTTTGGATTATAAATTGTTCATAATTGTACTAAGGACACAATGAAGGACTTTCCAATCAACGTTTCCCTAAAAACACGATAGTTGGCGTTGTTAAGTTTTTTCTTCGTTTAAACTTCTAATTTCATGGGTAACAGACGTATGCATCTTTTATCTTTGTTTTTGGGTATAAATGATGACCCTCTTTACACTAAGATACAATTACAATTACCACCCATTATTATTCTGATCAAAATAAAGAGAAGCAATAAACGTAGCAACATCATTCTCTATACAAAATGTGATCCAAATATCAAGCAACAATTAGTTTTATATATGCTTCTGCCATTACATTTTTGAATAATTATGAAACCCCAGCTATGAGAAAATAGGTAATTATCATGTTAAAAGTGAACAACGCCATCTATCGTGTGTTTGGGGATCGTCGATTAGAAAGTTCCTCATCATAGACATAACAGACAAAGAGTAATTATAACAGCTGAACGCATATTGAGAATGTGTTTTCTTTAATATCAAGCCAGTAAATAAGCTCTAAAAACGAGGTATTTCAATAAATTTCAAACCCTCTTTAGGGTCCTATATTCTAGTTTCTGAAAGGCTTGCCCGTATCAAGCTCGGTTTTACCATTCATCCCTAGGGACGGAATAAGGGCATGCCTGTTTGAGATAGCCTTTACAAAGAAGTTTTTTCAATGATGGGGATTCTCTATATTTACTTCATTCTACATTTCGAACAGTATGATATTTATGTTCTATTTTTAAACGATTTCAATACTTTCCATAGAGATATACCTAAGTATAAAACGTGGAAATAACAAGGCTAAATAGGGATAATCGCCGGTTGGTGTCACACAACATTTAGATTAAATTGTCTTAAGGGGCCTCTACGTGTTGGCTTCGGCCCCACGCACGCCTTCCAAAAGTCCGGGACTCCATAGGCCCGAGATATGGAAATGACATACATAATAATATAAAAATAATATACTTTATTGATAAACTAATAGTACATACATCACAGTAGAATACAGGGAACATTACAGACAAGGGGGTTGTTGTACATCCGTGAGTTAACTAAACAGCCGATAAGTAGAAATCAAAATGTAATTAATCCTTCGGTAAGAAAAGGAAAATGGTTTCTATTAGGTATGAAGCAAATAAAATTCCATAGTCTCTGTTTACCCCGGTGATAAATAGGCGTCTTTTTATCTATGTATGTTTGTAGAATGTTTATTTGTATGTTTATGTTTGTATTTATTTGATCGCCTACTTGTACTAGAGGTATTATGTGGTATCGCGTGTGGTAGGGCGGAGTTTTTGACCGTACCGCGGCGGGTATGTAATCGGAAGAATGATAAATCAGACGTTATTGTGATAGATAAATTGCTTTTGTGTACAAATACTGATTACGTTAATTGTACCTTACCGTTTCAACACTTGTTTTCGTTTGTACCTACACGGTTAACACGGTGTAACTCTATTTAACTTAGTATGTCAATCTATGACATATTTCTCGTTTCTTTTGTTCTAAACTGTACACTTTTAGTGCAAAGGATACTCGTATCTCTCGTCTCTTTCACACTAGGCAATGTCCTATATCTCTTCTAATTATAGGGTATTTCTTTCTTTATTATCATGGTTTTATTAGTGAAGTTCATATCTTAAGTTCACAGCAAGGCTTGACTTTCCGTTGTCATACAATATCTACTATCTCTTTTAATATCTTTTAGGGAGAGATACCTTTTATTTTCCCCTTTAATGACGTCTTTAGAGTCATCGTGGTCTGATTTTCATTATAACATAATATTTTTTTTATTTACGAGCAACAATAGAACACTTTAAACACTATGTCAGTTATTTAACGAGGGACCTAGTAACACAAATTAAGTGCCTTATGATTGGGCAGTGATTAATTATTTTTATGAAAGACGATTTGCATGCTTTTGAAGGGGTTAGAAGAACATCTGCCATAATAATCATAAGGAACAGTGGAAAAGGAGAGGGGAGACCTTTGTTCAGCAATAGAAAATTTGGACGGGAATGGAAGATGCGAATGTGGTGCACCAAGATCGTGGCAAGTGGAATTCAGTGGTCTTTGCCTAATCCAATGTAAAAACGGCTTGATGTTATGTAAGTGTGTTATATTTTTCCTTTAGGTTTCTCACTTATCTATTTTACTATCTGCCTATTTTATCTGCATTCCCTAAGGCACAAGTTTCCTCTCGTTAGCACCGCTGTTTCCGGGCTGTGCAACTCCGGATATCCATTGAAATCAGATCAGCTAAGGCCCTAATTGCCGCAGTGGAGCAACGTGGTGGAGTATGCTCCATACCCCCTCCGGTTGATTGAGGGGAGGTCTGTGCCCAGCAGTGGGACGCATATATGCTGTTTATGTAAGACCCTACCTCACTAGGACACCATGATTGTGCCACCAGCGGGAAACGGCAGCAAAAATTGGTTGCGCAACCAGACAACTGGTTATAGTTTGTTGGTGGCGCAATAGTGGTGGCTCCACCACGATTTACTAGTGAGATAGGGCCCTTATATACTGATAAGTTTACTTTTGCCTTTCAAAATGAGAATTAAAACAGAAGGCGAAAGTCTCAGCTTACAGGCAAGACAAATGGTCTGTCCAAACACAAATCTGCGATGGTTTTTAAATATCAGTCTAGTCTGATATAGATGCGCAGTTTATCGCCTGCTATCATAAAACAGCTAGGGTCAAACGCGTAACTTAAATGTCAAAGACCAGATAAGATGTCCCATTAAACGGTTAAACCTCCCCTAAACTTAATGTCTGTAATCAAAACCTTGCAATGTATGTTTCCTTGAGTTGAAACCAGCAGATAAAGATATACCTACACAACACCCATGAACTGTACTGACACACTTCACAGATCATAGAAGCAATGGAGATATGCCATCAGCACTAAATTACACGAGTCCGCATGTAGCTTGAAGTGTATTGCTTCAGTAGTCGAATTAAATACCTACTACGTAATTTCTGTTTCGTAAAAGATCACCCATTTGCACTTCAAAAATCTTCAATTATGATTATTATCACATCAAGCTTTATTCTATTTTTGGACACAAGAGGGACAAAATCATAGGAAGAAAAGTGCTGGTCAACTGAAGCAGAATACCGACTAAAACAACATAAAACTTGGTTCGCACATGCACCAACCCACGTCCGTAATCTCTCTCTCTCTTGGGTCGGTCCCTCGTATCTGAGGACCGTGGTCAGCATCAGGGTTGCGAGGATCCTTCACGCTGACTCTCTTGGGAAAATAGAAGCAGTGGTTTCCCGTTGCCTTCTGTCCCAGACATTTTTGAAGTTATTTAAACTCCGCTGGCCGCTGGCTCCAAAGGCCGCTGTTGCCTCTACGGTCGGTTGCCCGACCGGTGGTGTGGTTATACCACCATTGCTCGGTCGCCAGAGCCTCATCCGTTATCTAGCAGGGAGCACCGCTTCACCCAGTGGACACCGCCGCCAGCGACTCATAACGAAGCACCGACCCGCGCAGGTGAGGTTGGCAGTTGGGCCGGATATATGTGTTCTTTCCGTTCTCCCCTTACTCCGCACTCTTACTCCGTAATCTCTAATTGAAAACAATTACAATATGATTACAATACAACTAAAATACGATTACAATACAATTACTATACAATTACAATACAATTTTTCAGCGTATTGCTTATTGCGACATCTAAGAGTATATCTTAGTTAACGTTTGCTACGACAGACCACGTAAGAACCTTTCGTAAACTTTGAAATAAATTATAATTAAAGTTAACAACCAACATTAAATGGAACTTTATAACTTAATAAAATATAATATACTAAAGGCTATTTTGCATTCAAAAACCTAAACACTTGTACTACGCGGTACCACGTTAATTGATATCTCATAATCAAATAGATAAATAAGATGAAACAATACGAGTTGCGATTACAATGGTCTTAAATTACAGGAAACTGGAACTGGATTACGGAAACTGGAGTACGGTTGATTTTGTACATGTAGCAAATAATAAAGGATGTACTTATTTTTAAATGTATAAAAATGTGTATGTCGCGACCCGGTTATGGTTATTTCTTTAGTAAAACTTCAAGTCCTCGATTAGACTCCTAATGAGAAAAGGCGATATTTTATGTAATCAAGGCTTTTTCAGATTGTTCCGCAACGCTAATATAATTCCATAAAGATATTCAAATTTAGGCGTTGAAATAACAACATATCAAAGTATTCGTTAAATATTAATAAAATAATGTTGTTAATCATCATTGAATAAATTCAATGAATATTTTTTTTATTTAATGATTGTATCCTTGAGAATAACTTGAAAAGTCTAAGATCAAAAATAATACTGAGGTTTTCTAAACTACCCTATTCGTGAAAAGTTAAGTAATAGTTGTTCTATTATGAAAAATCCTTTAAAGAAGCATGGTAATTACATTTAACAACTTTCAACTGACCGTCATTGAAGTAATAACCTTTTTCAAGAGTCTTAAAGCTAAAAATTGAAATTAAATTCTCAGTAAACCTAATTTAAGTTATGTAGTTTCTAATGCTAAGTACAAGACTCGATGCAAGTTTTAGTCACGTCAACAAGTGTTTACTTCCAATTTCAAGTCATTGTCCTGTTGAAAGGTCCAAAAATAGTAACTTAGATAGCTATTTACAGCGCTACGGCACTTCAAAATCATTGCTACGAAGTTGCTACGCCGTAGCCACATCGTAGCTAAACCAACGAATAACAAAAACATATTTTCTAAAGTATTCTTATCTATTTAAGGAAATATTCTTCATACCATAATCCATATTGCATACAAAACAGTGTAAGACCACGGATTATTCTACACAAATACTGATGTGTTCTACACAATCTACACCCTATGTTTACGGTTCGATTAGGGCCGACGAGCCTTCGCCCTGTCGCCTCGCATGATGGATGGAGCCCACATCAGATTTCGGATAGTTTTTTTGCATATTATGTTTTTGCTTTGCAAGCCGAGGTCACTGAATATCGCTTTTCAAAGGATTTTCCCTGAAGCCACTTCTTTATGGAGCACATAATGTGTACTAGCCATATCTTTTGATCACGATACTAAGAAAGGATTCCTTTCAGAGAGCTATGATATTTTATGTTACAGATAAAACTGAAATGAGTCATATATATTCGAATATATATAACTGAATAGACATTCCACGTGGGAAAGGTCGATTTTGAATGCGTGTGGAAATGTTTACTCTAGTCTAGTATCTTATAACGCCAGTATCAGTGGTCTTAAGCCGTGGTAGACCAGTTGATAGAACGCTTGCCTCTAACTTTGAGTTCGCAGGTTCGAATCCAGCCTGTATTGGGCTGGTTTTCCCTTCGCGGGTTGGGAAGTCAGACAAGCAATCGCTTCTGTAAAAAACCGGACCTGTCAAATCTTCAGGTTAGGTAAGCGGTCTCTGTCAAAAACGGGATAATGCTAGGGAGACGATGATGATCAGTTGCCTTAGGAAAATTGCAAATGATTACGGAAAACGTCAGTCGTCATAAAAATATTAGGATTGACATGTCACTTTATGTCAATCCCACACATTTTCATCACGGTCACTGTTTTTTCGAAATCGTTTCAACTTGGCTAACCTTATTACTAAGAGTGGCTGAAAATTATCTTTCGTCGAAGACTTTTTCCTTCTTCAACTCAGCTTATTAGATATTTACTGTCTTATCATTTATTCCACCATATAACGGCAATCGCTTTATCAAATATCAGAAAAATAAATACGTTTTCAGAAAATAAATTTAAAGCTAAATGTGAAGCTTACATTATGTATTTATAAGATTAATGATTACCTAAATAATAAAAATGTATCGTATTAAATGTGTTCTTCTAGTTGTTAAATAACTTGTAATGTATACCCTTATTGATTTAAAAGATGAGTTGACGTTGCAGTTTCTTGTTATTTCTTCTCCTCAGCCGTAACACCTTGCGAAATGACGTAAACTCAAAAATGTTACGTTGACCTTCAACAAGTTAATCCATGATAATTACGTTGAATAAATGATTCTTATTTCGTAAATCGAGCACGTAATTAATTCAACAACCCAGCACCCAGGCAAACACGAAGATTACTATAAATTTAAAATAGCACAGCATGCCTATGTAAATTGAGTACTTTGCACATTTACATAGGCACATACATTTTAGTAGGTTATTAAACACCCCATCGCTTGAGCAAACATCGTAAATCACACAAAACTAGGGGCTTTGCACACAGAATTTGCGTTTCTAATTTCCTCATAGTATTGTTTGTGTACGCAGGTATAAGACCTGTACGAAGCCACTGACAACGCCGTAAGCGTGGCCAATTATTGGTCAGCAAAAATTTAGCTTCGATCGCCATCGACTCGCAAAGAAGAAGATAATGTTGTTGTAGAGCGTACCTGGCAAGCCGGTGATATCATTGTCGCGGCCCGAGCAAATACGCAGCCGGATAATGCAGACAGACGTAGGCTAATTTCGGCGCTTATAAAGTAGGGTATGATTAATTTTATTTTGCGAATCCCTTATGAAATCGCCAACGCGACTGTTAATGATCGTGACATGTATCATTTGTACGTGGACGTGGAACGTCACTACAAGGGGGCAGCGGGAGGCGAGGAAGACACCAGCGCCGCCATTTCGAACTAAACTGCAACATCGCACTCTAACGTCAAAATGACGATCTAATTTATTTCAATATATTATAATAACTATGTGAAGTTGATACTGGCGCTTTTACTAACTGAAGAACCCAAAACCACCTGTCTCATCGGCATAAGAAGCTGCGGCAGCGACTCTTCCCTGCGGGACTGGAGCGAGAGGAGAGCGTCGGCAGAGCGGTCGAATCGGGCCTTAACAGCGACATTACTTATTAAAAAATAAAACATAACGATTTGTTTTTATACACGTTAGACATCACTAGTCGGCAGTGGTGTGGTTACCCAAAAAAACGCGTAAACGACACCCCAGTGGTGCGGTTTCGTGGTTTCGTTGACAATACATTTCAATTCAGGACTCCTACCCAGTGACATACTATATACAAATAGACTAAGGAAGTTTTCTAAAAAAACTACTTCAATAGCATTAATCCTACTTTAAGGTGAGGTAAGCGTAGTTAAATTGGATTATATCTATTACACGTCTAGTACTTATTTATCTAGCACCACCGCTTCACTCTCTTTATATACGAACTACTGCTAGTTTTTATATTTCCAAAAAATATCCATCTTCATTTATTTATTTACATTTCTTTACAGTATATTAATATAAACAATAATATAATTAGACATATGAAAAAAGAACTTAAGTTAACTTAAGAACGGGAAAAAGTTAGGGAGATGATGAGTTATTGGTCTGAATTATTAAAATATAATCTTTTTACAACCATGTTAAAAGCCCAGAGCTTATGATCACTAAAATTGTAATGTATCTGTGATCTTTTCGTGTGATTAATCAATCTAATAACCGACATCACAGAAACTCCTCTAACTCTTCAAAAGATAAAACCGAAACAAGAAGGAAAACTAATATAATACTTAAACAGTGACGGCAAAAACCTTTTGTGATTAATTTCTAAGATCAAAACCAACTTTTCACATTAAAACAAATCAGCCAAACAAATGAACGGCTACATAAAACATTTACAAAGTTAATTGAATAAAGAAGCCCGTAAACAATTATGGAGAACCCTTTAAAAATTTGAGAAAGAATTCGCGGAACGTTTACCCTGTCGTAACAAAAGGATTGGTATCTTGTTACTTAAACTAAATTAAGCAAAATAAATGTGCGCAAATACCTATAGGTACCTAGGTACTCGTTTATGAGATCGAGTGCTTTTAGTCGAATGAACGCAGTACAATACACACGAACTTTGCGGCTAACGTACAATGTGACAGACATTGATTCACCGTCTTATTGTGGGCCGCTTCGTATGTTGGATACCATGATCGGCGCAAGCGATGGTACTTATATTGATACAAGCAGTTGTATTTTATGTAAGATAATAAGTAATTTGTCAAGTTTAATACACATTCTTGACATGTGTTTAACACGTACATTTTGGTGGGAAATGTGAATCGGTGAAACGAATGTTGAACTAAATAAAATACTTTGGGAAAGCTTTCTACTGCAGTATTGTCGATAAGAAAGTTTATGTTGCCGTTGTCTGGTTAAATAGTGTCACGCGATTTGGATACCGACGAGACACAGTTGCAACCTGGGTTTATAAAAACATCTAAATGGGAGAAAAAGTCTGAAATCTTATGAAATGAAAAAGTATGTTCACTTCATGTTTGTTTTGGGCAAAATAGATTTTCTTTATACTTTGCTGCTTTGCATAGTACTCTTGCAGAGTATGACTTCGCTTTCGCTTGAGTTGGTTTGCTTTCAAAGTAGTAAAATTGAAATCTTTAATACCGTCTCCTACTTTGATGTTTATAATCTACAATGACTGTTAAAAATAGATTGGTCACTTAAATACTTTTTCAATTTATGTAGTACTTAAAAGTTGCCTGGAAGAGATTGCTACTTAGCAATATGGCCGCCTATTGTACTCTTTCTATTTCTTTTTTGTTTTGTATTTTATTTTTCCTGTTTGTGAAATAAAGTACTTATTTGTTATTTTATGTTATTTCCATGCGGCTTTGATTTAATTTCTAGAGCATTTTTTTGTGCTAAGTATGTGTCGAACATGTGCGCATTTCGTTTCCTCTCTTTCTTCACCTAAATGATGTGACCCAGCCGGTTTCGGCTACGGTAATTGCTTCAACTTCGACGTTTATATACTCGGATGTGCCTTAACCAGTCCGTTGAGAAAGATTCTCGCACATAGCGGACATGCGAGCATACAATACAATACAATACAATACAAATACACTTTATTGCACCAAAATAAAAAGAAATAATTACAAAAAGTCTCTTAACTAAGTACATGGCAAATGGCGGCCTTATCGCTTAAAGCGATTTCTTCCAGACAACCATAAGGTGAGAAAAAAATATTAAAAAAAAATAATAATTGAAAGGTTGCGGGTACAAACTATATATACTTACAACTTATCAATAAATACATGCAAATAAATATAAAACATACTTACAAATATAATATATACCTAACCTATATACATAACCTAACATATAGCATAGTGTAAATTGATAAGTTCACCTAAATATTTCGATGAACGAGCATAGCGTATGTAGCTTTATAGTACCGCAGTCACTATTTGTTTATATGACAACGAATGCGAGGTATAAAATGCATAACGGGCAGAGTAATTACTCTAATGCACTGTTCACTGCAGATGGCAACCGCCACAGTTGCCACACAGACGATTTGTGTTTAATTTTATCTCTGTTTATCATGAATTATGAACTGTCGCATGAATTTAGTGTTTTAATTATTTGAAATTACCTTTTGCCGCAGTGGAGCAGCGCGGTGAAATTGCTATGCACGTCATTCGGTTGATTATGGCAAATATACCGCATCCCTATACGTATTTGAATGGAATACTTATTTTAGGTACTTAAATGCAATACAAAGTGGTGACTGATTGGCACAGTAGCTAGAGTGGCTGCCTATTCCGCAAAAGCTCTTAGGTTCGATAACAGAGAAATTACAAAATGCAAGATTTTATGGTTGATTTCCGGCACCTAGTGGTTGCCTGGAAGAAATTTCTTCTGAGCAATAAGGCCGCCCATTTGTAATGTAGTGTTCTGTTTGTGATGAACTTCGGTCAATGTCTTCATTGTCAATGTTGAAATTAGTGCTTTGCGGATAGATGACGTATTTGTTTAGTGAAATTGACGGTTTTTCTCGTCCGTCTGTCTAAGGTCTTAATATCGAATTGTTGGATATTTAAATTGTACTGTTTTTTCCACTCTACTCTAATGGAGATCTTAAATAGGAGTTTGTTCTAAGGCCATTCCTATTTGAGATTTTTGGTTTAATAACCCAGCTTTACTTAAGTAATTGTTTTAAATTAGTCTAGAAGTTCCGAAAGTGGCGAACGAATTTAGGGCCCAAAGTTGGAACGAGTTTGTTTAACTTTTAGGAAAAATCTTTAATTAATATTCTGCTTTGTTTAGGGGAGACCTAATTTAAAACCGAGTATTCATTTTAATACTTTTCTTACAATTTAAAAAGTCTGTCCACCGTAACTACCTAACGTAAGTACTTACTTTATGTTTAAGTATATGATAATGTAGGTACCTATTTGTAGTATTGTATATGACATGAGTGAGTATATTTATAGCCATAATAATAATAAGGAAGGAAGGATGGATATGGATATATTAAAAGATGTTTTGATTAAGGAAAGAAACCCCTCTACTCCCAAAATAACCAAGCACGTACCTATTGCCATATCACGAAGAGTAATATAGTACATACATACGTAAACTCACGCCTATTTCCCACCGGGGTAAGCAGAGAAAAGTAAGTAGTAATATAGTGTTCTACAAAAAGCCACAATATTAAATCCTTCGTCCCAATTCTGACAATTTTGCTATTCTTTTCTGCAGAACGAATTACCTAAAGCACCGTTTTATAGTTAGAACTTGTAGCATTGACATTATTTCATCTTAAAGTTGCTGCTTGCAAGTCGCGCCGGTTAAATAGGTGGCTCATCCAGTGAGTGGCGAGTCACTGTCTGCTCATTGTATCTTTGTTTATTAATTACATTGGTCAAGCAGGCGCCATAGTCCCCCATAGCCCCAATATTCCGGTTCACTAACCCCCAACCCAATAGCCCAACTCTCTGCGTAACCATAATCTGCAATAGTCCTACACGAACCGGGGACTGCAATTAGGTACACTCCCACAGTGCAAACAGGGATAATCGCCGTTTAGTGTGCCATCACCTTTATATTCAAATGTTTTAAAGGGCCTTCGGTTTTAAAGAGCCAACACTTTATAGTGCCGAGATATGGAAAGAACAATATAAATAATAATAATACTTTATTGAATAACTAATAGTACAGTACAGTAAAATACAGATAACTTTACACACAAGAGGTTGTTGTACGCCCGTGAGTTAACTAACCAGCCGATATCCATAGTAGGTTTAAGCCTTAAGGCCTGTGTCATGAATGTCAGGAGCTTACATGGCGGAATTGTTAATATTGTACAGTACAATTACGAACGCATTTACTTTGCTCGAGTGTACTGCCCTGGAGCACAAATAATAATAAAATATACAATAAGTTTAAAATAAAACCCGACTACGAAAACCTCACGGTCCAAAAAGTATGAAACAAGAAAATAGGCACATTTCTCAACTTAAACACATTTACACGGATATAGAGTTCTCGAGGTCATACTGTACTAAATCGTATATGGTTGTTAGGAATCTTAGTTTAGAAACAAAAAGCTTCCTTCCTAGGTAACAGGAGTCTTTTTTTAGACAGGAGTTTCTTTTAAAATACGTAAGCATTAAAATATCGGAGGGAAGCCTCAGGAAACAAGGAACACAGTGTCGGGCACGGCGCCGTATAAAAAGAAAATAATTCACTACATTTTAGTACATAGAGACTATAATCAACATATTTTTTGTCTGTCTAAATACATACCTTAGCATCAATTAAAAAATTTACTAATAAAATAACACCCCTGCCAGCCAGAATGATGTGGCTAGAAGAGGTCACATCAAATACAATACATAATTTACTTACCATTTTAACAGTTTCAAAGTAAATACTGTAACAAAATTAAATAAAGCCTACATTAATTACAATTTATTGTTATCATTTCTTAGTAATTGTCGGATTAAATTAGATACCTAATTAATTCTTTTCAATTAATCACATATTATTTTCCATTCTGTGTCGTTTTCAAATTACATTCCCTTTAAATACCTAAAATTTATATCTAGAATACATTTATAGTTGTTGTTCTTGTATTGATATCTTTTTATAGCTGTCTCTGCAAACCTATTAAGTGGCGATGAAAAAGAAATGAGGTTTTTTTTATTGTTACTGTGGCGTTCTATAATAATTCATACATACATACATACATACATACATATATAAACTCACGCCCATAATCCCTAATGGGGTGGGCAGAGCCACAAGTAATCAAAGACAACTTGCAGCCACTGTTGATACTGTTGTCTATAATAATAAATACTTTATTTCTTTAATATTTTGTGGAGTTTGTTTTCGAATTTATGTTTTGATCATAAATGATTATAACGTGCTCAGCGGTGATGGAAAACATCGTAAAGAAACCCACATTCCTGAGAAATGCATTTTCGGAGGTATGCGACCTAACCTGTATTGGGCTGGTTTTTCCTTCGCGGGTTGGAAGGTCAGACAGGCAGTTGATGATTATTTCTTCAATATTTTGCCACCAAACCTCGTAAGCGCGAAGAATGTTGAATCGCGACATTGTCTTTTTCATAATCGTTTGCAACTTGACTAAAGCCTCTGTCGAGTACAGAAGCAAAATACACAACCAATAATAATTTAATATGCGGTCTAACACCCGATACCTGGCAAGCAATAGCCGTATTCATTTCACAAATTTATCACTCTAGAGCTAGGTATCCTAGGTGTATTACACCGCAATCTGAGCCCGCCTGTGTAACGTATAGGCAATTAAGGCAAGGAGAGGCCAGTGTGAGGAAATGGCAATAAAGCTACCTGAATTGTGATGTCAATGGAGTAGGACCTTGTTTATCTTGGTCAGGTCCTGACTTGAAACAGGAACACCCTCGTTTTACAATGAAGAAGACCTTTCTCTCCTATGTATAATCTTAGATTTAGACTAGCGTGAGCTGATCACAGCCATGAGACTGTATTCGAATTGGAGTAGTCATATCCATTGCATGATGAAATAGGTACCCACGCGTCACCAAGCTTGTTAAGACCGACGTGATAGGTGGTGAGCCGTATATAATGGTGATGTACATAATATTATCTTGTTTACGCTGTTATTAACTGACTGCTTTTCATATTTATATTTACTTCCATAACAAGATGGAAGTAGTATCAGCAACGGTACCTACAGTTTAGAGTTCCACTTAAATTCCGAGGATAAAGGGATCAAAAGGTGCTCAAGCGGATACTTTATGAAAATTAAAACAATTACGAGTGATGTTCGGACGGGTATCCATTAAGGCGTTCTGCGTTACAGATAATACGGTACCGGGTTATTGTTCAGAACAACAATGCTGGCACTTACGGCGCGCCTCTTATCTCGTCAGGCACCTCGTTTGTTCCTAGTGTTGCCAGGTGCTACTGTTTAATGTCGGACCAGTACCAGTTTCAGGTGGTCTAATTTGGACTAAAGTATCCTCCTCATCAGTCTAATACAATAGAAAGTTTCACATATGCTCCGTCACTTAAAGTGTGCATCTTGTCTCGTCAGGCACGTCTTTTGTTTCTAGTGTTGCCAGGTGCTACTGTTTAATGCAGGACCAGTACCAGTTTCAGGTGGTCTAATTTGGACTAAAGTATGCTTCTCATCAGTTTAATACAATAGAAAGTTTCAGATGCTCCGTCACTTATAATGTGCATCTTGTCTTGTCAGGCACCTCGTTTGTTCCTAGTGTTGCCAGGCGCTACTGTTTAATGCGGGACCAGTACCAGTTTCAGGTGGTCTAATTTGGACTACAGTATCCTCCTCATCAGTCTAATACAATAAAAAGTTTCAGATATGCTCCGTCACTTAAAATGTGCATCATGTCTTGTCAGGCACCTCGTTTGTGCTACTGTTTAACACGGGACCAGTACCAGTTTTAGGTGGTCTAATTTGGTCTAAAGTATCCTCCTCGTCAGTCTAATAGAATAGAGATTTTTAAATAACGTGCATCTTATCTCGTCAGACACCTCGTTGGTTTCTAGTGTTGCTAAGTGATACTGTTTACCGGTACCGTACCAATATCATGTGGTCTAATTTGAGCTAAAGTTTAGTACCAGTACCGGACTCTTAGGCCTTCCAAGCAGGACTAATAAGCCTAGATCATCCCAGATATTCAGATATTTTGCAGCGCGGCTTTTACCTACTCACCTGAGTTCTTAGAATTGCCAGGTGTTACTTTCTAACTTAGACTCGTCCCGTACTTTATCACAGTGATTCTAACCAGATATTTGTTTTTCAAAGAAACCTAATTTTAAACTACGTGATCAACATAAATAGACTTATTATGTACCCATTAAAATAAAATGACACTACATTTCAATCTCTGCCGCTATTGATCCGGTGGCCAACGCACAATGCTATGGGTTCACAGTACAGATATTAGAAAGTAAGAGATATGTTATGAGGCGTGTGACGTTTCGCTTTATTTTCTGTTCTGATTACACCTACAGTGATAAGCAGGTGATTAAAGCCACTTTTTGACACGTTTTGCACCATGTTTGGCACACGTTTAGTACTCGTTTAGCATCTTATTCACAAAAACGATATCTTGGTTATTTGCTAGAACTCTATAGACAACTTGTGGCTCTGCTTTCTATGGAATGAATCGCTTTAACGGTACAAGAATTCTGGTACAAACTGGGCGTAATTTTGTACCTCACTACCGGTTCGTATTCACCTACATAGCTGAGATATTAGGGGCAGTGACATTGATATCGGCACGTTTCAGCCGCCGTGTCGAGGCGAAACAGTCGAACCACTAGAATCAATACGCTATGTGCATATAAAGGATTGTTACCGGTATGTGCATACATACAAACAAGTCACTAAATCTAATTTACTCGTAACAGAACTTCCATTTCGAGCTACTGTAATTGTATTGTGTTGAATACATCGTTTGATATTTTGTCGCATACTTTAGGAGACTCAATATACTTTCCAGTGACGATTTATTTTTCATGTTCGAATTAGTAAACTTGTCTTCGCACAGTAATCATTGCGTGGCTCGGCGCGGCTTCATACAACTGTCACAATCGATACCACCTTATGTTTTGAGCTTACGGCTACCCCACCTCTACACAAATAAATTGCCTCGATCGGGGAATCAAACAAAGCACCGACATTGCACCTACATTGTAGGTAAGTACGTAAAGTTTATTAGACAGAAATGCTCTCGACTGCTCTGTTGAATATAATAAACTTGAACAATACTCTGGTTTATAACAAACGTCTCGTGCAAAGTCACAGGGAACTTCCAAGCAGTAACTTTATACATCTCGAGTTAATTGAAAGAAACTTTAAAAAGGTTTCTAATTGAATTCAAACTCATACAATCTATCAAAATGTCCTCTGAAAAAGACCTCTAATCAGCTGTACCTTTTTTATAACTGTATTTTTACCTACTCATTAAAAGTATTATCACAGTATTGTTTTATTTATTTATTTATTTATGAATTTTAGGTTCTCTAGCAGTACGAGTGGCTCAAATATACCTGTTTCATCTTGCAAATGACAAGTTCTAATGTGCTACATGAAGTGGATATATTATAATTACTTTCTCACGCGAAACGAAAACGAACGATTCAAAAATATGTCTCCAAGTCTGAAGAATTGATAATATTGGAAACCTATTATTAAACAAGAATTACTGAAGGCGGACGCCGTTGAAAAACCTATGATTAGTGGTAAATAATGAAAGCATGAAATGATGAATGATGTTTCATACACGGCCATCGTCAGTTCATTTGCGCTGTACCGATAACCGGACAAGATTCTAACAATCGATAAGCAACGGCGACGTTAAAAAAAAGTTTTATAACTAAAACCAACTACTTATGGAAAAACCATACGACCACGGCTATCTTCTAAACATCACTATTCGGAAGAATTTCAGAGAAATCCTATTTTCATGTTTCATACTTTTTAGAGTGTGATTTTTCCGTAGTCGGGTTTTAGTTTTAAAACTTATACTTATTTTTATTTAAGTATATTACTTTAAGGTCCTATGTATTAAGACAACAGTCTTCCAAAACATGTCTTGTGCAAGATATGGACATAAAACCTATCCAGAACATGTCTGAGCAGTCATATAATTAATTCGACTTAATTATCGAGTAAATAGAAGAAAACCCACAGATAAAAGCTATTAATATTAAAACTTTTTAGTTGTTTTTATTTGACGAAAACTTTGTTGATCATTCTGTAAGTACCTACCAGCCTTTTCTAGTACTTAATTATTTTTGACTGCTCCTGGAAGGCTACAGGAAGCCATAAAGAAACAGACCTTCGTCCTTCGGTAGTTTTTTTTTTTTGACGTGACTTATTGTAGATTTGCCGCAGATGGCATTAACTACTTGGCCGGACAAATGGGGAGCGCTGAGGTCTCTCACCCGATGCAAAATTTAAGACAACAGGCCTGAGGGTGCCCAGTTGGGCGCGAACCTCGGGTCAGAGCGTCGTCTGAGAGGAAGAATATCTGAAAGAATTAATCGTCCCTAGTGGGTCGATAGCGATAAGCGCTGAATGAGGGATATCGGAATCTCTTCTAGGCATCCTTTGAGTACCTATAGGAAATGTTTATTAAAAACACTTCCATACCGACAGTAACATATTATGTTAGCATCCTAAGAAGCATGCTGTTCTTTATCGACATGCCGATACGCCTAGGCACCCTGCTATGAAATACGCAATGTGCTGTATTATATTTTCACTACATAGGCAATTTCCAGCGGTCATGCTTCCAGCGCATTTCATTTGCCTCGTCGGATTTCAATTGTTTATCGAGCTATGGATTCAAGGCTCATTAAATATGAATAGCTCAGCCCACCAGTGGAGTAATGTGGGCTATTAGCTAAGATGAGGGTCAAATTGCTTTAAGAAGACTCTTTCAGGTAAGTTTCGAGGGCGTTACCTTCATACTATTGTCTGATGACCTCTAAGCGATATTGTGCGCTTGAATGAATGAACCATTTAAGTACCTACAACATACTAAACCGTACCTACGAAACTAATGAAAAGTAGCAAAGTAATAAGCTAGACTGGAACAGTAAAACAAGTATCTGAACTAAAGTAGTCTGGCAAATATAAACTTAAAATAAATAGCTAAAAGGAATTAGAAGTAGAGCGTAAAGTTGTTTGAAGATGCGATGAAATTTTAAAAACTTAAATGAGTATTCGACTTAAAAAAATATTAAGTACTTATCTCATAAAATCTTAATCCATTTTTATCTCGTATAGACTAGATAGGGCAGAGAAGAGTTGATAACCTGCCGCCAATAGTTAATATTCTTCTATCTTGTGGATTGTGAGGTGGATTACCAACCCCATCAATCCTGGTGTTAGGGTTATTACTAAACCGCCATAGGCCCTTGACATGACTCATGGAACAACTACGTACTTACATTAATAAGTAATAACCGGGACCAACGGCATAACCTGCCTTCCGAAGCACGGATCATCTTACTTTTCGGACAATCAGGTGATCAGCCTGTAATGTCCTAACCAAACTAGGGATCACAAAGTAATTTTTGTAGTATGTCCCCACCGGGATTCGAACCCGGGACCTCCGGATCGTGAGCACAACGCTCAACCACTGGACCATGGAGGCCGTTAATCATAACCAGAAATGTGCCGTTCCTGGGAATTTTTCCACTATGCGAACGTTCCATCACACCCCGGACTCTTCATACAAACAACCTCGTTTTACACAAATACTATACACATTGACATTATCAACAACAAGTTTTGCGTCTGAGTGCGGCCAATTACAATATAAATTTCACCGTCATTACTTGCTTAGGTAGGTAGTACTTCTTACGAAAGATGATTTTATAATAATCAGTTAATATTTATTTATTTACCACAGATGTCAGAAACAACCTTAATTTGGTACTTACAATAAAAGTTCACAATATAAATAAATAGACTTTACACTTGACTTAAAAAATCACTGAACTAATTATTTTTTACCTTAAGCACTTAACGTAGGTTAAATTTTATTGCAAATTATTAACAAGTTTTGATGAACAATCATCATGAAAAATAAATATTTATAGACGCCGCGCAGGCGAGCCAGCGCAGGCAATTACTGTGAGATCAAATATTCGAATCAGATGAAAGAACGTCGGAGTCCAATTTCAAAATTCGAACATATAAATTAAACTGATAAAGAGGCGGGGGGAGGGGGGGTTGAGGTAAACCTAACTCAGATGCAAGAACAATTTTTTTTACGAGAAATTACGAGAACATTCCTGATAACGGTACAATACTAATCATAACCATCTTCAGGACTCATAAACAAAGTTTGGCTGTAAGTTAGCTTGCAGGTCTGCTCACCACTATTGTGTAAATTACTCAATTGTATATAAATATTTTATGTTTATTTTTATTTTTTTAAAGAACGTCTAGGGCCCTGTGCCGAGGTTTTTTCAGCTTCTTTTCCCCGGCTATACCGTTGTGTTGTGAGAAGCTGCAGTACTTTTAGGCGGATGAGACGTTCATTATGTAAAAATTGACGATTCAAAGTGTTACTATGTTACCTACAGAATAAAGATATTTTTGACTTTGAATTTGAATTTGTCAGTTTCATCTATCTTTTTCTTCTTATCGTGTGGGTTGTGAGGTGGAATACCAGCTTCACCAACCCTAGTTTAGGGTTATTATTGAGCCGCCAAAGGCCCCTGACATGGCTCATGTAACGATTACCTACTCACTTACATCAGTAAGTAGTAACCGGGACCAACGGCTTAACGTGCCTTCCGAAGCACGGATCATCTTAGCTACGGATAATCAGGTGATCAGCATGTAATTTCCTAACCAAACTAGAGATCACAAAGTGATTTTTGTGATATATCTCCTCCGGAATTCCAACCCGAGGCCTTCGGATCGTGAGCCCAACGCTCAACCACTGGACCACGGAGTCCGTTCTTCTATCTACTTCCAATCATTATGTAAACATTTTCATAAAATACTTTATGCTTTATTTAAATACAAATCTGTTGAAACTTAAATCTTCTTCTCTCGTGTATATTGTGACAAGGTTACAATTAAGCCCCAAAGCCCGACATGGCTCATGTAACGACTAAATACATACTAAACTCCGAAGCACGGATCTCACTTTCGGACAATCGGATGTCCGAACCAAACTAGGGAGCACAAAGAACTTAACAACTTAAAACTAAAACATTTAATTATAAACTTAAATATGAAGTTTAAAAGCAAGCAACTAATATTAAAACAGTTGAGCCGTGTTATACAGAAATGTTATTACGCTTTTAAAATATACCATTTTTGAACTCACCCCGTGTTTTGCAAAAATATCTGAGCTTCGTTTCCTTTACTTGCGCGCTATTTCATCATTCGGGACGTGTTGCGTCTGCGAGCAATATTGATGGTACAATGTTGCCGGTCTCCCTCGATCCGCTTTTATGCATTTTCGAATACCACCTACTTTGTCACTCATGGTTGCCAATTAGAGTCTGTTAACGTTTATCAAGACACTGGCAGAATTTTCAAAGATGACAGAAGCCATACTTCAAAAATTGAATTGAAACGTTTATCAAGAGAACTAATAATCATTTTGTTCTTTACTTTTTTATTTATTCATGTTTATTTGGGATAATAACAGCTTAATCTAATTGTTTTACAATGTTAATTACTAAAAGCCAACAACAATCCTCTAACTACTACTTAAATAAGGGAGTGGAACGTTGTAGTATTTCAAGTACTACAATAATATAATGACCTACTTACTATCCATATCCTTAATCCATCCATCTTTTCATTATATCCTTAATCTAAATACATGGTTTGAATGATGCCGTTAAATCACAGAGGTTTGTCTCGGCACCCATTCGTCGCAATAAAACAGACTTTTTTTTATAAAAATACAGAAAACATTCAAAGGAATCATATCGATAGCGTTATACAAAATGTGGCTTAATAGTTATCTATAGTGATCCACAAATAAACTCAAAGTATTTACATAATAGGCAAGACATAAGCATAAGCACAATATGCCTATAGTATGCGAGATTATTTATTACTTACTTACACATAACATAGCACCACGCGTTTATCTCCAAAGTGGTAGGCAGTGGTGTCTAGTACAACCGCTCCTCCCCGCATTCCCATGTAATCTGGAAACCACGTCATATCCATTATCGATGATCGAAACTAAACTTCTATAGATACACTAAACTTATACTTTCTTACCCCATAATGTGATCTAAATCATAATCATCATCACCCCATTACGTCCCCACAGCCTAGGCACGGGCCTTCCCTATGGATGGCTAAGGAGATCGGGCCTTAAACCACCACGCGGGCCCAGTGCGGATTGGTGGTGATTAACGACTGCTAATGCAGCCGGGACCAACGGCTTAACGTGCCTTCCGAAGCACGGAGGAGATCAAGATGAAAACTTTTATTTTGTGGTCACCCATCCTATGACCGGCCTTTGCGAAAGTTACTTAATTTCAACAATCGCAGACCAAGCGCGTTTACCGCTGCGCCACCGAGCTCCTCATCTAAATAGTGATCTAAATATCAAGCAACAATTATTTTTATCAAAACGTGGAGGTATATGAATTTTGTATGAAGTAATGAGTGGTCATACGTCCAACTTTTTGTTACATGTCCTAAATTTGGACATTTGTATGAAATTTATCGCGTCGTGAGGAAGGTTTCTAATTTTGCAAGTAGTTTACGTGTAACATACAGTCTGATGTGTGATCATTTTTTGACGACGTCATACATAACTCATTATTTGAAAGACACTTTCAAAGACACTAGATTGTCTGTACCTTATATACAAATCGTCAATTGTTTCGATATCGTACGATTCGGGAAGTGTCCAAGCTCAAAAATAAATTATGAAATTCTGATTACTAAATAAAGACAGATCTAAAACTGAGAAAAAACATTTTCTTTTTTCTAATTACTTAAAAATTGTAATCAAGAAAAACTTAATAATAATTCCAAAATTTTATCACATTTTTTATGATATCACAGTGTGCTTGGTTTTGACAATTTCATGTTTTGACGTTTAGTAAAAAGTAACTGATTTGATTACATAGTTGGGAACTAGCTCATTGCATCGTAGCGTGAGGAAGCTTCCTGTCTACATCAAAAGTAATATAATATGAAAAATCTTGGAATATCTCAAGACAACGCTAAAAGCGTGCATCACGCCGAACAATTCAATTTTGTGATGTGTCAAAGAAAGGAGCAGCCTGTTGTATTCCGGCTTCTTACGGAAATACAAACTCTTATTGGTGACTTGCGCTTTTTAAAAGAGAAAAAGACGCACACTTTATATACTTTATTTGTATGACAAATAGACTGGTAATAACAAACTTTGTAAGTAGCTACCTAGTACCTTAGTTATTCCTCCTAATAATAATAACCCCTTCCAAAAGTCTGGGACTCCATAGTCCCGTGATATAGAAACGACATACAAGTAATAATACTAAAGTGTAACAGCCTCCGTGGTCCAGTGGTTGAGCGTTCTGCTCACGATCCGGAGGTCCCGGGTTCGAATCCCGGTGCAGACATTGCAGGCTGATCACCTCATTGTCCAGAAGTAAGATGATCCGTGCTTCGGAAGGCACGTTAAGCCGTTGGTCTCGGTTACTACTTACTGATGTAAGTATGTAGTCGTTACTTGAGTCACGTGAGGGGCCTTTGGCGGCTCAATAATAACCCTGACACCAGGGTTGATGAGGTTGGTCATCCACCTCACAACCCACACGATAGAAAGAGAGAACTAAAGTGTCATAGCTAAATCTACCAAATCGTTCTACTACAACCGTGCTACCTAGTTGATACTTGCAGCAGATATGTGTACCTACCTTATAGTACATTATATTTATAGTTGTTTGCTATAATACTGTTATCTTTTCTAGTCTGCACAATTCCGCTTTTGAGTCACGTTTTGTGTTCAACTAAAATAGAATATCAGGCTTACACGAATATTTTTCAACATTCCCCTATTTTTCAAGTTTATTTACTTGTATTTCTATATTCAAATATACAAGTACGTCTATCATTGCTCTATAATAATATACAAATAAGAGACACGATAAGCAAATAAAAATAAACGGCTGACCCAATCTTCGGTGTCTATTTATATGGAACTCCGTTTTCCTTCCGAAAGGAAATGAATCTTTGCGTGTTAGTGACAACCTCCTGAGGGTCACTAATGAGCTGGTGGAGTGGTTTAATCTTATTTGCAGTAACGGTATGCATTTGAAACAGCTTAGACATAACATAACCCTATAGACACTAGGAATAGAAATTTATTACATATTTATAATACATATAATAATGTTTTTTATACTCATGTTTGTTACAGAAAATATGTTCTTGTTTAGAAGATATTTAAACTCGTCTTGGCGGACGCATTCCCGTGCCCCAGATATTTTGGAAAAAAATACATAATTATATAATACCAATTATATACGTTTTGACGTTGTAATTGTAAACGTCGTGTCTTACCTATATCTGTAATTGGGACATTGGTTTGTATATAACAAACATTAACTTAACATATATATTTTGTAGCATTAGTATAATTATGGGACCCAACCTGCAGCTCTTGTCAAGCTGGGAAGAGCGTATTAACATTACACCAGCGGATCCTCATCCTGACTATACGAAATCGGCATAATAGCGAGTGACATGTGTGTGTGTGTGTTGTGAGTTGTAAGCAGGGATGAGTGCTTTAAAAACAAAAATGTGAGGCAAAGAATAGTAGGCAAATCACCCTACACATCCAATCAACGAGTACAGGTAAACACAACAGTGTTAAAGGTCTAAGTAACAGTAAATAAACTAAATAAGGATGTTAGAGTGTCAGTGGAACGGCTCTCTTGTTCGCATCGGACACAGGGTTTGTCCATTAGCGTGATTACGGTCAAAATGTTCGGCCTCCGGGGAGAAGGGGCCGTTCGGACCTCCTAGTTTTAGCGACCCCACAACTATTAAGTTTTCGCCTTCTTGCTGATTTCTTTTGTAGTACGTAAATTGCTTTTTGAGTGACTTTATGTTGGGTAGGGTTGAGTTTCATAATGCTAACGATGTTCTGAGTATGATTGTTGGGTTTTGTATAAAGTGTAATTGTGTTGGGTTTACTGTGGAGTGCGATGAGATCCTCCCAGGGTGACGTACGCAATATGATGTTTATAATTTCATTGTTATTATATTTTATTCAGTAACAACACAATTCATAATAAGGTGGACCGACGATCTGGTGAAGGTCGCGGGAAGCCGCTAGATGCGGGCAGCGCAGGACCGATCGTCGTGGAGATCCTTGGGGGAGGCCTATGCCCAGTAGTGGGCGTCGTACGGCTGATAATAATGATGATGATGAGTCGATTAAAATACAAGTCATTTACAATATTAACGTAAATTTCAACGCAATTTAGTTCCAATATGTCACACGGATCTGTATACATCACTTGGTCGTGGCTTCAACTCCCGACTATAGTCCAATCATATCCATAACAACTTCACACAGTCTATATTAACTGCATCTAGTCTTGATTTCCACTTCACGCGATTGACTACAGTCGTGAAGTGGTAGCGAGTTGATGCAATCCATCTTAAGGCAGCCTTACATCGATAACCTATAATACCAAGTTAAGAATGAAATCGATTAAACAAACTCATACATTATGTAAGCATTACTATGAAAGCATCTTATCTTCAGCCACCAAACTCTATTTGTTTCAACTAAAACGCTCCACAAATATATTCATTGTTAAAACATTCTTTCCCAAGTTTCTATCAACAATAAGCCGAACAAGTGAAATTTTGTTCGACAAGGATATACTAGAGTTCATAAGGAACTCAAAGAGAAATGACTGCCATTACTCATCGCGTCGGGCTTGAGCACATTTCTTACTTCTGGTACCTAATTTTTGATGTATCACGTCTACATTCACCACGAGGTCAGCCTACGGGGCTTGTTTACTGCCAAACGGTACATGTTTCATATATTCAGGCCTTATTGAGGATCGGTTTCAATTTCAAAGGGGTTCGGTAACTCTGCCTACACGGGACGATATTGAATTCTACATCGGAGTCCCCGATAAATATCTATTTTTCACGTTTAACGATACCTACCCTTTTGATTGTCATGGCGACGTGAAAAGCGAAGGAATCTGATATTGCTGTAATATACTCAATAAGTTATGCCAATCGATAGCGTCGAGAGCACGATATTGGAAGCTAAATGTGTTGATAGCCAAGAAAACTTATTAGTCCCTCTGCCTCTGTTCCCGAAGAGAAATAGGCTGGCGTTAACAGAGCATGGAGGGTTCCCAACGATTGTTTCATTCATAATATTCGTGAACCAAATCACGGACAAAGTAAGCGATACGATTCTAGCGGGAACTCTATGAATAAAATTATCATTTCACAGAATTGATTCCGGAGCACAGTAAAATACTCGTATCATACAGCCTGCTTATGACTATCTGGATATTCTATGTATTGTTATCCAATGTCAATACTTATGTTTAAATACTTACAAACATAGAACGTTGCAAATACCTTCCGCAATAAATGAAATACTAAAGTTAAGTACTGCTTACCAGAAAAAGAACAAGTAATATTGGAAGTCGGAAGCACTGATGGGTTTCGCGTCGATACATAGATAGACCACCTTGGCATCCCTCTAGACTGTTGTAAAATCCGCAGTTATCCTTTGAAAAGGCACGAATGCATTGTTAGCACATCGTTAACGTCAATCTATGCTGATAAAAGTGTATGCGCACAAAAAGTGTAACCGATGCACGGCTTCGAGATGTTTTCTTTCATTTCTCACGTCAACTGAATTCAAATTGCGACGTGTTTTTTCGTAAAATAAACGTGACGTATTTTTTACTAGACTGTCAAAATATAAAAGATATCGAATGCGAACTACCTCCCTTTTATTCTTTATTGAACAAGCGGCCACTATAGGGGATAAAACTTTATCTTACAGGTAAAAGCATTTTAAATAACTGACTCTGAAACTTTTGGAACTTACGTATATATATATATACTATTTCAACCCTTTTTACGTCAGTAACTTGGCTTTAACAGGCAGTTTCAGAAGTTTTTGTTTATGTCGACTGCTTTGTAACTGTTGTGAATGAATTATATAGTTAGCATCACAACAGTGTTAGAGTTCATTCGCGTTTTATCCTCTAGATTATATCAAAACAAAGTAATTTAAATATCATATATTGAGTATCATTTCATGACTTCATAGTTGCTCATAGATAGTTGTATTATTCTTGTATGAGTAAAACTTCTTTATTACGTACGTCCTTGATGATTTATATGTAGTGAATTAGCAATATTATTTGTAAAATATGCTATTACTATTCGTCCTATTCTGTAAACGCAATCACTCATTTTCTTAAAGCTGCATCTTATATTTGCTACGAAATTATTAGACTTTATATAACATACTTAGGTACTTTCTCTAAATCCTATATCAACATCATCGAACTCCAGCATAAACATGAAAATCAAATTCCCGTATAAAATAGGCAGATAAACCGCAAATTTTCAGCGCATAAAATTCTACGACAATAATAAATGTTAGCGCCGGCATCAAATAACATTTTCAATTTCCACGGACTCGTCGCGGGTTGATCGGCAAACAGAAGGATTGACTGCTATTCCGGGTAACGTTACGTACCTACTATATTCGGCAGCGTGAAAATTGCCGTCATATTTCAATGTCAAACGTGCCGGGCCAAATAACTTCCTTACGTTACACTCAAACTTTAGACGAGCAAATCAGTCATGGCGAAAACAACAAGTACTTTTTGTTAAAGCATTTCTCAACGAACAACGCCAGAATAATGGCCTCGATTATGTTCATCGTTTTAATAAAAGTGCCAGTATTACCTTTATCTCAATCTTAATGGTGCATCTGGAAACGTAAATATTTTAGAATTAATTTGACTGAATATTTCTTGTTCATCGTTTGTTCTGGGCGGTATAATACATTTATAAAAGCATCCTTTAGTGTCTCGGTTGTGGACACACAGTTTTGTACGACATAATATTGCACAATCGTAACACACCAAGACAAGGTTGCAGGTCACCCGAAGGATTTCTATTCGGTCTATCAATTGCTGACACGCATTTAATAGACGGGGCATTAAATTTACGTACTCATGCGTACCTACCTACTTTACAAACTACCTACTTACCTACCTACGTACACATGCCTACCTACTTTACAAAATACTTTACAGAACACCGAATCGTCATCGACTCACTGTACAATTGGGTACTTGACTGGGTCAAACATGAATGCTAATCTAGAAATAGAAGCCAGTCTAAAATGATCATAAATCAATCTCATTTTATTATTCGACTAATTTTCCAATTTTATTCACGTATTAAGTAACAATGAGTATGGCGTTTGACCGCTTTTATTAATGACGTTAGAGTGCAGTATTTCCATATAAACTCCAAAGAAACTTTTCGTTTTGACATTTCATAAAAAGTATCTCATTTGACTAGGTTGTCAAGTACCCAATTGATTGTTTAACTGTCTTGATATTTTTAATTTCAACTATTATTTATTCGTAGATTTCAACTAAGTCTCAAATTCATTATCTTATCTGGTTATAATGTTCCAAAATGTTTACATCTAGCTCATCAATACACAATGTTTGTAAGTAATAAAAGCTCTTGAAAGTAGGTAGAATTTAAAGTACTTAAACCGCTTGAGTAGGGTTTAGGTTTCGCCCTTCAATGTAGTCTAAATGAGTATTTTGCTAAAACCTAAGCAATTTATTTCATTTGGCCGCCGCTCTAATAAATAATCGCGTGACTACGTTCATTTCCCATAACAAAACTACTTGGAAAATTGGATTATTCAAAGCAAGTTTCAATCAAACAGTTATAAGCTTTTATGGTGGAAGTTGTATGCATGAATATTGCAGCCGATTGTTTATTTTTAGATTATTTCGCGTAATAGAGTCCTTTTCTTTATACTTTATTAGTATTTTTTGCGTCTTTATGTGGAAGTAAAAACCTAATTGCAATAAAGCAGTTACGTTATTATTATTGTTTTTTTATAGAACTTGGTTCGTCAGTTGTATATTATATCGAAGATTTATATGCCTAAGCTACTACAATTCCATTTCTGATTTAAATGCAACGATTTCAACCCGCCTTTTAATTAAGATTTGCGAGAATGCAATCTAACAGTAATTTATATTTTGGTCAAATTCTTCTTCTCAATGTTTGAGCAGAAGTAAAAAGACATTATCCTTCAATTTATTTTTATTATAGGGATTTTTTACAGAACGTCTAGGGCTCTGTGCCGAAGTTTTTCTTGCGTCTTATATTCCTCGGCTATACAGGTTGTGAGAAGCTGCAGTGGTTTTAAAGTCTACTGACTATGCTACCTACGGAATAAAGATATATGAATTTTGATATTAACCTAGGAACTCAAGTAATCCTAGTATCATAAAATAATTAGACCTAGGTTGATAAGTATGTTGGACAGTATGATAATATCTCTCCTATACGTTTGTTGCTAGATTTAGATAAAGTCGGGGTTATTGCATCTGGTCTCTGTTAGGTTTGTAATAAAATCTAAGTAAGTGGATGTCGTAAAGCTTATGAGTTTGCCGTGGAACGTAATATTACACTACAAGAGTCCCTTTACCGTTCATCTGTGGCCAGAGACGGTCTGTTTAGCGCCCTTATTCTTTCAGCCGCTACTTTCCTTTTATTAACAAGTTACAAAAATAATGGATGTATTATGTTTAGAAATATATATTTTTTTAAACTCAAATTTGGCCTATATGGGACACGATTCCAATTTTGACTAAAGGAACTCAATCATAAAGTTAGACATAGCAAAAGTGTAAGTCTACAAGTAATAATAGATGATAGAAGATGTGTGGTTATTATGAAACCCAAACTTAATTTAAAATTCCTATTTAGCTTATTTATTGACATATCATTCGGGTGGGCAGGTATTAATAAACATGAATAATTGCGTGACACAGCTAAAGTATCGTCTTTCACCCACGATTTCAAATCGAACAAATTCAAATAACATTATTAATTTCGGCAGTGTAGACCGATAACATGATGTCAATTTATTTGGCATGCTGTAAATAAGTAGATACGGCAGCCACCTGTAACAGACTTGGTTCCGCGCGTATGCCTTAACTGCTGTGTCCAGCTAGGGGCCGCCAGCCAGCCAAAGGTCGAGAGGCAACCCTGCGATATCTATCTGCGACCCAAGCGATGGACCGTCTGATGATGAAATAAGTACCTAGGTATTTTTTCGTTCCCCTAACGCCGGCTCTGTGTGTCGGCATACTCGGCTACATTGCCATTAAACCTATATACGGGAATATTGCTCGCAAAGGTTACGTAATCATTATTAAGACCACGAAAATGTAGAAAAAGCAAAAATTTAATTTACCTTAATTCAGCTGTTACGGAGTTTCCTCGCAATGATTAGAGGTTATGAACAAATTGTGTCGGGGAGTCTTTTCGTACGTAGACGATTTTAGCTATTAGAGAATATTACTATTTATGTTATAAATGAGCTAAAGTTTTTGTTCAGTACGTGAATGTCTTAGTATGTAAACAGATTGTAAAAACCTATTGGAGCTCGACGCAAAAACAAGGGTCGCAGACAAACTAATCTGGCAAGTTGAGTCTGGAATACAGATTATAAGGTACTCGCAGGTTACTTAGCTACAGTTCTCAGCACAGTTCGACCGCAGACCGACCATGACAGTGTAAATGTTATTCGCGAGTGTCGCTACAAGGATTTCATTTTCAGACAAAGAGAATTATGTTTAGAGTAGCCTCTCCCAGTTCCGGCGTGTTAGCCATTTTACACAAAACACGTTTCAGTCTATGCCGAGTCCTTTGTTCTCTTACAATGAAAGTACTCAAATATAAACTGAGTGTCTTATCGCGGAACCCTTATTTGTTTCTCGGATCGCTGTTCTCAACTTTACATGATGTTGTTGCCTATTTCACTCCGAGATTAGATTTGAATACCTTTCTCGGATTTCGCAAAATACCTACTCTTTGTTTTCTGTAAGTAGAGGGTAGTCACATTATTTTGTTGCTAAAGGGGTGCTCAAATACTTTTGAGAGAAAAATATTTTGTTACCCTTAATGAAATTTCTTGAACATTTTTAATTTCATCTGAGCACGATAACAATTTGTAAGCTTATGTACTTACATAACTTTTGGGAAAACAGCGTTATTTTTTAATCAAAAATGTCTATTGCTTTGAATGCCGCCTTATGTAGGTACCTCTAAAGCTAATCTACCAGGAAACTCATCATAACTTTGACAAGAGATGGCAGTTTTGATAGTGGGATTTAGAGCATTGTCTTGCCGTTTGCCTGTATGCTGAACAATGGAAGCTTGCCCATTATATCCTTGAGGCAAGATTACGCGTTGACTGGTCAGTAACAATCGCGGAGCCTATGAGCAGTGCTATTATAGGCTTACTCAGCCATAACAGCGAATGACTACACTACATGGGCGTACGTTACCTTAGCTTTTATAAAAATGTAGGTATAATAGTGAGTGAAAAGGCAGGATATTTTAAAGAATGGTTAGATACTCTATACAGGCGAGCGTGCATGAAGAGCACGTGGGTGGAAGAAGCGAAAGTGGTGAGTCAGGGTCTTAGTAGGTAAGTGGAATTCGGTCTACGCCCCGAGTGCCTCGGTAGACATTCCGAAATTTTATTTGTTCTGAGGTCGAAACACGATCTCATTATGGACGGAGTGAGTTTTATAGTGTCAAGCAGTCGCAGCAGCATGCGTTCGAAACGCGACATTTATCGCAATCATCAAATAATAGACGTACCATGTTTGTTCCCTTCAGGCCACGTCATATCGCGCGCAAAGTCCAAAGCATTTCACTGAACACACCACTATGAACTAAGCAGGTACCATCTGAAACAGATATTGCTTGCAAATTGCTCGAGATTGAGGCAAATTGCAAGCACCTGAATTGGAGTACTACGCCGGATTCAATTTGCAGGGCAACATTTTGTGGTATGGTATCCTATTCTATTGAACAGTACAACTTTAATTATTGCTTGCCTTTAGAAGTTTAATAAGCTAACTTACGCACTGAACATTATGTGTTATGTATTTTCTTCGAAATTATGTACACTCTGCGTTGTAAATTACACTGATGGATCTTTTTTATATTTTTGAAAGTTAATTATGTAAATGTATACCTACTTAATAGTCATTTCGATAGGTATCTTTTGGATTTTGTTGCAAATAAAAGGGCAATTTCAACATGCATGCATGATTTTCTTATGATAGTTATAATAAGTTACCGACATTGGCACACATTATTACTATATTTTTTTTTATAAAAAACAAAAATTATGGCGCCATCTGTTATCACAGACTTGTACCTACTAGTGTAAATAATTCCCGGTATCGCCGTAGTCTCGCGTGCTATAATATTATTATAACCCAGAGCTATGTGACGACGTCTGCACTATGTCTTAATATGAGTTACATTAATAAACTCTCTCCCTCTGTACTAAGTTTTTGTTATGCTGGTATAATCTCAATTATGCTTCGAAACAGTGAATAGGTATGCCGACCATAATAGTCGCAGTCTTTTTTATCTTTGAATATTATACCCAAATACCTATACAGAATGTTCGTGACATCGTAACGAATATTGAGGGGGATGAATCAGACAATGATTCCGAGTTTATATCAGGTGGAATTTTCTGTCGGAAAATTCATGAAAATTATGTTTTTTTTTATAATTATTTTCAATTCCATACTTTTGCGACGGTAAATTCCACTTCATATCAACTCAGGATCATGGTCTGGATCATCTCTCAAAGTTTTCGTTACAATATCCTGTAGATAAAATCTGAGTAATGTTGCATATCTGAATGTACTTCACACTTCGACAAGTTTTGAAAAAAAAAAAAAAGCCATCCATATTGATCCATTTACAAAAAATATTCTATTTATTCTTAATTACTTATATAAATTACAAACAAGTAACTTGCACTTGGTTGGACACGAGGAAGGAGGAGGAAAACGGATGGTCGAAGGACAAAGACCGTCTCAGAATGGTGGCCACGAGAGGGGAAAAGGTCAGTGGATACACCAGGGGCCCGGTGGTCGGAAGACATCGCTGCAACGGCGAGAAAGTTGTAGATGAGGTTAGAGCAGGATCGGAAAGCGTGGTGCAAAATGGAGGAGGCCTATACCCAGCAGTGGAATGATGTGGGCTGATTGCTGATTGATGATGAATTTGCACTTACGTATTTTCTGACATTACGTCTATACAAACCACACAAACCAACCAAAAAATAGTAAATAAGTGTAGCTATGTGTTTTCTAACATAACAACAAATACCTTATTGCACAAACAGGAAAATACAAAATACAAAACAAAAGAGAAATAGAATGAGCATAATAGGCGGCATTAGCCAAGTAGCAATCTCTTCCTATCCAGGCAACCTTTAAGTATAGGAGATATTTAATATTATATATACAGCGGGATATGTGTATTTGGCGAGTTTATATTATTTATTTACACACGTTTGTAATGTAACAAACATTAATAATGTAAAACTATTTCGTGCTAGCACAGCGGAAATCTACACAAACTATTCCACCGCTTTGAGAAATGAAACGCATTATGCTACAACCTCGTAGCAATTTAGGTAATAGAACGTATCCATACATACCTGTGTTTCAACCAAATAAGCAGCTGAGTAATGTGATACAAGTTGATTATAATTTTCGAATGTTTTTAAAATAATAAAAGGAAAATTTGAATTCGGAACGTCAAATCGAAAGTTTTCTTTGAAGTTTGATTAGAAATACTGTCCTGTATTGAGGTCCTGTACTGTTGACGTCGTCAACAAATGCAATCAAACATCGTACTCATTGTTACTTCATTCGTAAATAAAATAAAATTTAAGTCGAAAAGTAAAATGAGATTGATTGTCATCATCTTAAACTGAGCTCTATTTCTAGATTAGAATTTTGTATGTTTTCTTTGACCCATTCAAATACCCTATTCTGTATTAGGCTACTTGACAACCTAGTCCAATGAGATACTTTTTACGAAACGTCTTAACGGAAATTTTCTTCGTTCATTTATAGTAAATAAATATATATACAGTATTGAATACCCAATTATTAATAATTAAATATACAGATATAAACGAAGAAGCAATCCAAATGAACCAGCATCAAACGACTGAAAATAATTAATAAGTACGTATCTAAAAAGCCGTTCTTTATTCAAACATAAAAAGACACGAATAACCTTATTACGTTATTCTTGAAAAATCGAATTCTATAGGCTTATTTTATTAAAACCAGAAACCGTTCTCGAACATTCTGAACTACCCGAAATACCCAAGTGACTCGGTTTTCTCTCACCACAAACTCCATTGTATTAGTCCTCCATTCAGCCTGCGACGTGACGACATCATCACCAGAGATAAGAACCTTCCAATCTTGTCATTGAATATCCGATTACCATAAAATGAAGAGGGCCGTTCACACAGACTGATAATCTTATGGGGATGAGTAGATGGAAATTAGGTATGCCTTACAGCGTTTCAGTATTGGAAGGAATTTTATGGCGATATTATCTAGCTGGCGTCATTGGGTTTGCCACCTAACCTAACACGACGTCGATTTAGTCAACTGTAATAATTTTGCAAAGTTCAAAAAAAATATTTTCCGTTCTATCAACTCGGGAAAGTATTAAATTACTTACGACAATTTGATTAAACTTACAAAAAATATTTCAAACATATTCGATATTTCTGTCACCCTTTTATAGACTGGAAAATAATCTGCGGTATAATATATATTTTACCTAGGTAGGTGGATTTTAAATGTGCAAGTTAAGGCATTAACCAAAATGTAATAATATATAAGTACTAAAATTAAAAATCTATTGAAGGCAACTTTTAAATGGAGGAAAAGTCGCACTGCTCCTAAATTTATACATAAAATAAAATATGTAATCTTTATTTCTCATTATTTCTTATTATTTCTCTTTAATGTTGTAACAGCCTCATACTGCGAAACATTATTAAGTTCTTGGTAATGAGCTTATAACGTTTACTCGTGCATAGACGTAATAATATTCGAGTTTTGAAAGTAATAAAGCGCCACTCGTGTGAATATCCCGTTATGGAGGTATGTAAATCACTGGCAGTTTCATTCGAGTTTGACGAGCCGCTGCGACACAGCTAGAAGCCATATCGCATATGTCAGCCACTTCCAACCGATTGTTCATTATAACTTGCTGCTTAACATGGCCCCGATAGCACAGACTAGCTGGGTGTTGACGCCAGTATCTATATGAGCGAAATACCCGGCACTAATTAATCGTGAAGTATCAGAAACTATAACATCTACAAACTTAAAATTTGGCAGGTTAGTTCCGTATAGGGTGTACAACAGATTTAACGAAACTCCACTCCTAAGGGGATGAAACGGGAGTTGCAAGTTTGTATGACAGTCCCATGTTTTTGAAGTAAGAGACTTAAAATATAAAATTTATGTTCTGTAGATGGTGTGGAGTGTGGACTAATAATGTATCTTTAGAAATTAACCCCTCTTTGGGGTTAAAACGGGTAATGATAACAAATCCCATGCATATTAAGTCGCGGGCGGTCGCTAGTAGTATATAGAGACTATGATAGTAAGGAAGTTGTTTCAAATTAAAATATGAGACTGTATTTTTTTTTTTCAATGTTACTTGATAGACTCTCATTATAACTTTGTTTGAGAATGTTTTCCTTGAAATCCTTAAAAATAAACATAATCACCGTTTACGTTAGATTTAACAGATATGTATATAAGACGACTATTGTCATTGTCAATATTAATAAACGAAAAAAAAAGTTACTTCGTAGATAAGCTCGCTATGTAGGTACTTTATAATATATCATTTTGAATTATTAAGTTTTAAGTGCCTAGTCACGCCTGTCTCACAATAAGTGCTTTTTCCCTGCCAATGTTTAAGTGACTCCTCAAGAATTGTAAGTACTTAGACGTGCGAATAAAATATCTAAAGGTTCTTATCGTATTACGCTCAGAATAGAGGGTAAAGTGTTCTAGATTTTTATATCTTTCTATATTAGATAATATTATTGCAAAAATAAAGCGAAAGTCGATGATAGGGCTGGCAGAGGAAGATCTAGAAGGACTTACATTGACCAAATTGGATATTCACCCATCTAGCGATTCGGTGCTTTACTATATTTGCAATACATACATAAACTCCCGCCTTTTTCCCACCGGGATAAGCAGAGACTATAGAATTCCATTTGCTTCGATCCTGACACACTTATCTTGCTTCTTCCACATTCATTAATCGTTTCATACACGCACGCCGGTTCAAAGTAGTACGATCTACTCTGATCTACTCGTGTGTATGATGCAAATGGAATTCTATAGTCTCTGCTTACCCCGGTAGGAAATAGGCGGGAGTTTATGTAAGTATGTATGTATTGCAAATATAATAAAGCACCGAATTGCTAGATGGGTGAATGGGTAATTAAAGATTTGGTACAATGTCGCCTGACGACACAGGAGTAGATTGAATATGAAAATTTTTTGTAATTGAACAAGCAAATAACCTCTGACCTCTTGAGATACTAGACTTAATAGATTTGTGTCGTGTCTCGTGTGTATCTGGGTTCCAGCAATCTGAGGGTTTAGGTCTTGGAAGCTTTGTGTCCGAGTTTAAAATTAATAACACAAAAATACGTGTCTACCCCAAACTTGTCACATATGGTTATGAATAAGCAAGCTCCGTAACTAGCGAGTACCATGACAATTCGACCGCACCGACCATTATTAAATCTCTTTGTAGTTGACTCTATTTGAGGTCGCAATATTGCCTGCTAAAGATCGGGCTCAGAATAATGGCGCAAGCCCTGAATTCATAGTGGCACGGAATTTTGCTTTGTTCAACTTTGTACCCGATATGTAACTTTTGTATTAAATATTACGACCTTAGCCACTACTAGAAAAGTCAGCAGCGACTTAATTAAAATGTAATTAGAGCTAGATAATAATGGTCCCTATTCTGGGATACTCAAAATTCATTTTATATCAATGTGACAGTTCCAAATCTATTTCTATATCATTCTTGGTTATCGCTAGACGTAACATAAGACTAAGTACCTTTTATTTTTGTACCTAAAGGACAGGTCAGAGTGTGTTAGTCGTAGGCACTCTAGGTATGTTTGTCTACTCTTGTACTCTGTGAAAGATATTATAATGTATTTATAGATAAACTTGTTATAAATAACATAAACACACACCGGACACTTTATACAAAACACGCCGTTTTACACAGACACTACACATTGATGTTATCGTTTACATGCATCTGTGTGTGTGACGAGACGACTGACGCCTATACGATTGAAGACTAAAGTAAAACCGAGGGGTGTGAGGTAAACCAAGCCCAGCCGCTAGTGGGGAGCGGAGAATTGCCGATCGTGGTACTATTCGTTATTCTGTGATTATATTTCAATTGTGGAAGTCAGAGGCACATACATCATAAGATGAACTAAGTATCCATGCCTCACCGAGCTAAACATGTTATACTTACTAAATAAATCGAGGTTTATTCTCATACATTTAGGAAACAAACATAGCTAGTATCAAAATCCAATTACGACTCACACAATGGAAGTTAGGCCGGCGAAAGTCGGGCCCTCGTGTGGTTTGGAGTGGCCATAATTTAGCTAAAATTGTTTTGTTCCAATCTTTCACTACACGACCCTTTTCTGGTTCAGACTATCAAAGACAGCTCCAGCACTTAATAACCTTTTCAGGATTTAGCTCCGAATATGGCATCGATACTTTTTCTATGTAACGAGTTGTATTAAAAATGTATTATTCTTGTAGTTCGATCTCATGAAGCGACTGTAGTAAATTGCCTATTGCCTTGACAAGACGAACCCATTTATTATTTTGTAAAAATAAAAAGCAAGTTTATTTTCTTCTATTTGAAATAGCAAAACTAAAATGCTTTTTATTTTAAAAAAATAAAAAAAATAATAGATGGATTCGTCTTGTCAAGGCAATAGGCAATTTTAGGAAAGAAAAGATTCGAATATTTGTATAGATAAGTACTCATTTTATTTTTACAATACAATATTCAATACTAAGTACCTAAATAAAAATACAAACCTAAAGATAGTAATAGATTATCTACTTTATATTATTAAATAACGAGCTTTCAACGAGCGATTGTACATTATCACAATTTTAATTTAAAGTAAAATTTGTATGAAATGCTTTTTTTATCCATTTTATTTTAATGTAATAACTGAAAAACACTTAATGCCCCGAGTGGTTACCATAATAACGGACAGTGGCAATACCTGAACCTGTAAGCGAGGCATTCCACTTTATCGAATAATGTCGAAGCCCTGACAATGGACGGCGATTGACCAAAGCGAATTATGATGTAGTGTCTGCGTACCTTTATGTATGGTGGATTCACGGGCGATTAACCACCCAAATTATTGTGGTTTTGTACAAAGTGCAGACTTTATTATTAGTTTTTAGTTTTGCCTCAGGTGACATTTTCTAATGGTGCTGATTCCTGCGCTTACCTCCTAGTTTTATTTTAAGGTACTTACACCTGTCATTTTCTTATCCGTCGAAAAGAAAAGGGAAGGGTAATCGTCATGCATTTTATGGCACACGTGTAAAATTTTGGGCACAAGTCTAAAAACCGTTCCAAAATTTTATATCGGTCAATACCCCAACAGAATTGCATATGAGCGAGATGCCTATTTTATTCGCCCGGGTAATTCATTCATTTTAAAATTAACAGTTGTCAATGATCCGTCCCTTTCCTCTTTGGCGGATAAGAAAATGACAGGTATAACTTAAAATAAAATTAGAAAGTATCTGCAGGAATCGGGGCCATTGTCTCACTAAAAGTCAAATATGTTATTGCGACAGGGTTCCAAAATAGTGTTCAGGACTGCATAAATATGTTTTCTGAAGAACTCTAACTAATTTATTAAACATGAAAAAGAGCTTTAATACAGGTGAAATAGTAAATCTTTAGGACCGTAGTCTTAAGCTCATTATCCGCAGAAAAAACTGTCTAGACTTGCTCTATTTACTTACATACAGAAATCCGTTTTTGAACTTGATACATCAAATACAGTAGGTAAAGTAAACAATGCGAAACCAAAAAGACAATACGGCATTCCTTTGCATTGTTAGTCTGTTTTCCCGTTTGGTCAGACCGGACACTCCATACAAAAACCTCATTCGTACCGTGTGCCACGTAACGTGTACGTGCGAACGGGACAGTCCGCACGCTTTTCCCCTTCCTTCTGAAAGGCTTACGGTTATTTAAGACTGAGTATTACGGACGATTGAGCGAGTGAGGTTGGCGATCGATGCGAATTGGTGCGGAGCGCAGAGTTACCGATCTATACGTAGTCATCACTAATTTAAGAGCCACACTCTTGTCGCTCTCACATTCTCTATTGTTGTCTATCAAAGGCCAATTCTTTCACTTCTTTATAAGACACGACGTTCACTATCTTATCATCATCTGTTCCATGTAAGCTCTTCTTGGTCTTCCCCTTCCGCTCTTTCCTTGTGTTCTTCTCTTCTACGATGTTTTTAATAAATTTGTCGTGTCTTATTAAGTGTCCAATCATCTTGCCTCTTCTGTCCTCAATTACTCTCAATATTTGCGTCTTTTTCCTTACTCTTACTAACACTTTCTCATTAGTAAGCTTTTGAGTCCAACTTATTCTTTCCATCCTCCTTCACCACCACATTTCAAAGACCTCGAGTCTCTATCGGTCTTTCTGTGGCCCCGATTCCTGCAGACACCGCCTAATTTTATTTTAAGTTATATCCGTCATTTTCATATCCGTCGAAAAGGAAAGGTTCGGATGATTCATAGCTCTTAATTTTAGGAAGAATGAGTAAATGAATGAATAACGCAGGCGAATCAAAAGGTACGTCCCTGGTATGCAATCCGTTTGACGTGCTGTCTACTTAACTGTGTCGGGTTATTGACGGATGTAAAATTTTTAGATGGTTGGTTTAGATTTGTGCTTAAAATTGACGTGTGTTCCATAAATTTTATGCTTGTTGATTACCCGTCCCTTTCCTTTTCGGCGGATAAGAAAATGACAGATATAACTTAAAATAAAATTAGATGGTATTTACAGGAATTAGCCCCAATGTCAGTCACATCCATAGAGGACTATACTCCGTACGTATTATTTTTTTTGTTCTATGGTTTTGTGTAAACAACGACATTTATCGAGTAAGGTCAAACAATGCAATACAATATAATACACGGCCCATGTTCTAAAACTCGAACAATATAAATTGTTCAGGATTTATGATAGCACTGAATCTCTGTCGGAGTTTAACAATGCAATTTTTAAAACCAATTGATATTTGGGAATTGGCAGTGCTGCGATCTCAATAGAGCTCCCTCGTGGCGCATTCATAAAGTCGCACGCATATTTTAGTAGCCGACCATTGGGACCGCGGCTGCGCTCTATATTTACACGTACATTGCGTATGCTAGTGAAATATTGTAACTGCATAATGCTACAGTCGCTATTAAAACCGTCGAACTATTTAAAAATTTCGACATCGCTTTTTACTGCGCTCCGTTCGAAAGGTTTATGAAAAAAGTTATGGCAGTAACGTTCGCAGAACCTATTGTTACTCAAACTGCAATAACTTAGAAGTTCGATTTCTATTTGATTGTGAGGATTAGTGTATCGTCGCCCCTTATTAGAGAAGTGGGTATGTACACCCCTGCCTAACCCTTCAGCGACACAGGCGTGATGTTATATTATATTATTCGGCACCATCATTTAAAATAATAAAGGTTTATTGAGTTTTATTTAGTTAATATTCTACTGCGTACTAAAATTGCGTTACAAAAGTTTGGATCAGTAATAGGCCATTTCGTGTCTCTTTGTATTTGGGCATTGTTTCGGGAATGTAAATCGTGTAATCGCTAAAGCAGTTACATTATGTACCGCAGATGCGTACGAGTAATAAAATCTCGCTGGAGATTATGCAGATTTGTTTCGTCTCGTCACGCTCACTTATTGTGACATAAATCGCTGCGAATGCCATCATATTGCGTTCGCATTTATGGTACCAAGATACAATTTGTCATGTGGAGATGTACTTAATGCGGTTAAATGTTGTCAGAATGGTGGCTAGTTATTGGTCTAGCTAAATAGTTAAAACCGTCTTGTTACTGTGAAACACATTTTCAAGGTTAAAACAAAGTCTATGATTTAGCCAACTATTCTTCTATAGTGTGGATTGTGAGGTGGATTACCAATCTCAGCAACCCTGGTGTCAGGGTTATTATTGAGCCGCCAAAGGCCCCCGACATGGCTCATGTAACGATTACTCACTTATTCACTTATAAATAGTAACTGGGACATAATAATAGCAACTTAACGTGTGTTCCGAAGCACAGATCATCTTACTTTCGGACAATCAGGTGATCAGCCTGTAATGTCCTAACCAAACTAGGGATCACAAAGTGATGTCCCCACCGGGGTTTGAACCCGGGACCTCCAACGCTCAACTACTGGACCACAGAGGTCATATATTTAGCCAAATAACATACAATCTAGTCTTTGCTTTCTTTTTACTTAACTTTTACTTCTGCGAATTATTTCAAACTAAGTGATTGTTAAGTGTTTTCTAAGAACCATGAACGTTTCGTGCTTTCAAAATACTGCTCTCGAAGTTATATTTAGGGTTGAAGTAGTAGGTTGAATGTGGCTTTACAAACGAGTCTTTCAACAAGCTCAATTATTGAGAACGTCTAGTAGAGTGGGCCACGGCTAACGCTTCCTTCCTGGAAGAGCTATGAATCCGTTTCACGTCTTTAATTTAAAGTTTTCGCATCAAACCACTGCACAGTTGACCTAGTTTCGTCTGTAATATTCTGATAATACACAATTCAGGAGGATTTAAGGAGGCGCAATAGTGAAGAGATCTTTGCGGTAACAGTTATGCAAAAGTTTCAAAGCCAAGTATAATGGGCAGCCGCAGAACTGCGATATTGTACCTAAACGTGCTTATACTTCATACCAGACTTTTGCACTTTAGATAAAGTTTCTTAAAGTAATAAAAGATTTTATTTTGCACTCGAACAATCTTGAGTTTGTAACAGCAATAGGTAAGTTGGATGCTTCAGTTTCGAAACTAAGTGATGGCTTTGTTGCAGTGTAAAAGTTTCATTATGTTTTTATTATACCAGTTTAAAGTACATTTCAAATAATTAGCGATTGTCTTCTTTTTTTCTTTATTTTATGTTTAGATACTATTGGTGAAAAATGGCCGCGCCAGCACGCTCTTCCTGTCTCTCTATCGTGTTGTCTGAAGGGATGTATCGCGTGCCAGCAGAGATTTATAACTCAATCCAGCAATCAGTGAAACGCTTAACTAGCTGACGATAAGGTGTCGGCGAATGATTGCCGCCGTCTATTTGCCGATAAACCGCGGCCGCGCGTTCCCTAGGTACCCCTATATGAATAGATAGCATACCTACTTCTAGCTGGAATTAGAGCCGATAGGATTTAATTGTCCGTTCGCTTGTATATGTGTTGTGACTGCTTACAATGATTAAGTAGAGTTTGCCTCGCTGTTTAGCAAAGCTGAGGTCCTTTACCTCTTTAATCTCAATCTCTTTATTTCAGTCGTAGTTGCCTCTGTCATGCTTCTCTTTCCACTCTTCTCCTTTTCAGTTTTGAAGAAGACCATCAATATCATCACGCTATCTCTGTCGATTAAAGAATTTGTTTATAATCACTTGATAGGTACGTGGTAGATATGTTAGCTTAGTCCCATTTGGATGACGACTGCATTCGCGATACGCAACGTGACGTGACGTCTAAAAAGTTACATTATGGTTATACCTTTTTGTAAAAATGTGTATATAGTATGCTCGTACTAGACTAGGTATGTAAGTGGTATGCCAAAAAAAGAAAATAACACCATTTAATTTATCATTGTAATCTACAAAATATAAAAATACTTAAATAAAATTATTTTACTTGCTTCCTTAAAAATATATTCCGCAGAATGTTAAAAATAATTTCCTGTTTCAAAATTAATTCATTGATTCTAAATAAGAACGAAGTTTTTAATTTCCTTTCATTATAATATAAAAAGAATCAGCTCGGCGTCGCGACGCGTGTAAATAGCGGGTGGTAATATCCGTGCGACGGAACGCGCCAATCGAATAGAAAGAAAAGGGAAAACGGAACGCAATGTAATTGCAAATCGACATCAACCAAGAGCTATTTCGAACGATGTTATCTAACAAAGTTATATATCGTTTCTCATTAAAAGAAACAGACATAAACGAGCATATATCGTAAGTTGAATCAGTTGGTGGGTTATATAATTAACATTAAAACAATATTGTACCAAAAATATGTTTACCCGGATCCGGATTTTATTTAAGTGTATAAAAGTATTTTCAAGTCAATATTCCACATACAATAGAAAACATGTAATACTTACCTAAATACCAACGCTTAGCAATCTTTAAGTAGCAATTGAAATTACCCTTTGACTACTGCTTCGCGAATACAGGTCACACAGGCGTTATACAGTAATAATTAGAAGATAAGTAGTAACATTACTTTGCACAAACGCACACACAAACATCTCTCACCCTAAACGCATATACCTGCTCCGTTCCGTCGTGGGTAAAAATAAATAGTAACAAACAGAACACAGTAAACGTAAAACATGACATCAACATTATTAAGGTAGTTATGTGCCCCATACAAGGTAGAGGACCTAACATTGTTGTCTCCTCTTAATGCGTAGACTGTTGTCAGCACTTTGTCATACCTAAAGAATTTGTAACAATAACAAAAACAGGATGTGCAACTCAGTAACGGTTGATGTTCTGGGAACGAACCGCCTACGCAATACGAGGCTACCTTTTTAATTAAGTTAGTAATAAGTTCAGATTCTAATGTAGAGCTCCGTCGATCAGACGTATAGGTTAAGTTTAGTTTTTAAAAAAGCTCGACGACTACCACGACATTTGACTGGCGCAGTCGGGTTGGATTCTGTCAATAGGCTTGACACAAAGAATTCCAAACTCAGTTCAACGTGTACAGGCCGACGGGATCCAGCGAACCTATAAATTTGTCAACGCTCGCATGTTAGTCGTCGCAGCGCCGCCGCAGCTTTAAAGAGGAGGAATGGGTGCAGCCGGACGGTGAGTAAACCTTTTCGCTTTCCTGTGTTGTCCCTTCTTTTCCTTGTGGCTGTAACATATTTTCGGTCAAAATCGCCGAATCTTATCTGATTATTGCAATCATTTAATATTAAGTTCTGATTATCGCAATCAACATATTTTCGGTCAAAATCGCCGAATCTTATCTGATTATTGCAATCATTTAATTTTAAGTTCTGATTATCGCAATCAATTATTTTCGGTCAAAATCGCCGAATCTTACCTGATTATCGCAATCAATATTTGCCTGATTATTGAAATCATCATTTTATAATTATTGAAAATCATTTTTATATTATCCTGTGTATTTTACATTGTGTTTTATTGTGTATTATTTTTATATTGTGTGTTTTGTGTAAAAAAATTTAAAAATGGAACAAATCCAATTGATACCCAAGGAAATGCTTTGCCTCATCCCACGATTTGAAGGAGAGGGAAGTTTATTAAACATTTTTATAAAAAAATGCGAATACGTATTAAGAAGTTTCAATAGGCCTAACAATTTGCCTCAGGATCTATACAATTTTCATTCAATATCTAGCAAGCTGTCTGGAAAAGCCGCGTCACTTCTAAGCGAACGCGACGATATTAATACATGGACAGAATTAAAAGAATTACTTATCCAACATTTCGGAGACCCGCGTTCAGAAGAATGCATAGCAATCGAACTGGAGCAACTAAAAATTAAAAATGGAGAATCTTTTTCAGAATTTTGCAATAGAATACAATCCGTGCGTAGTGCACTTATTGCCAAAGTAAATTTATTAACCGACGAAGGCATTAAAGCAGCCAAATACATCATATATAATAACTTGTCATTAAATGTATTTTTATATAATTTGCCTGAAGAACTTATACGTATCGTTAGACTTAAAAATTGCACAATTTTGGAAAACGCCTTGAGTATTGTCATGGAAGAAGAAAATTTCATGAGACAATACAATGCAAAAAATAATAAAAGTAAACCATCACTTAATAACCAAAATAATCAAAACTTCCGCCCAATTCAAAATGTTCAAAATATTCCCACGCAAAACTTTAAATTTGGAATACCCCAAAATAACCAAATGCAACGAAAATTCAATGCCCCAATTGCACAAAGTACAGGATTTAAAATTCCTAAACAAAATCATCAACAAGGTTTTAGATTTGGTATACCCAACCAACAAGGGTTTAGATATGGCACACCAAATCAGCAAAATTTTAAATTCGGAATCCCACAAGGATACCGTCATCAACCAATGATGCCCAACCAAAACCAGTTTCGATTTGGCGTACCAAACCAACAAATGAAACCAATCGCAAATCAATCCACTGATGTATCAATGCGCACAGCGCCACCTCTTAGGCAAAACATGCTTAACGTCCCGCAAGATAGCGAAGAGCTCTACTGTGAAAATGAAGAGCAAGAAAACTACACAAATTACGTAGATGAAACCATCCCTTTGGACTACGAAAATAATGAAGAATTTTCATGTGATAACAATTTTGATTCGGAAGAAAATTTTTGTCAACCTGCCTCGATCCAGAAAACGAAGAGTTAATAGAGTTGAACTGTGATAACGCTCATAAGTTACCTCATATAACTGTCCCGGAGATAAATTCGCGATTCCTAATAGATACAGGAAGTACAAGATCTTTTATTAGTCCCAAAATAGTAAATAAATATTTTTCAAATTATGTGTATTACGAACCTTTTGAAGTAGTCAGCACACACGGTCGTAGCAAACACGATGCAGTAATTTGCATCCCATCCTTAAAAACTTTTAAAAACAAATATAATCACAAATTTTATGTTTATGAAGTGGACAAACGATATGACGGACTTATCGGAGTAGATTTATTAAAACTATTAAACGCAAAAATTGACATGGAAAACCAATTCCTAATTACAGATACCACTAAAATTCCTATAATCTACATTCCACCGTTTGATATTATATTAGAACCAAGATCGGAAACAAGAGTGAAGATACCTACCGATACTAGAAACGGTGAAGCGATTGTAAACTTTATAGACTTTGGCTCAGGTGTGAGAATGCCCAGCGCTATGGTTAAGTGTAATAATCACTTCGCCTACACAGTAATCCAAAACGCTTCTACTGACAAAGTAGCGATAACATTTACATTACTATTACAAACCGAATCAATTCCAATTAATGAATGTAACATCAACAAATTGTCGGACATCAGTCACCAAACAATTGACCAAGTGTTAATTGACAATCTTAACAAACTTCGATTAGATCACACAAATAAAGAGGAACGTGACGCTATCTCTAAACTATGTTACCAATACCGTGACATCTTTTATTCCGAGCACTTACCTTTATCATTCACAAATCAAGTAAAACATAAAATTAGAACCCAAAATGAAAACCCAATTTATATAAAACCATATCGTCACTCACAAACTGAAAATAATGAAATAGAAAATCAAGTAACCAAATTGATAAAAGATGATATAATTCAAAAATCACACTCACCTTGGAGTGCACCCGTACATCTGGTACCTAAAAAAATGGATGCTTCGGGAGAACAAAAATTCCGCATGGTAATCGATTATAGAAGACTCAATGAGATTACCACCGATGACAAGTATCCATT